>NC_134834.1:97901007-98022978 GCF_004210375.1 Tachypleus tridentatus
CCAGATCTAAAAAAGTTCTAAAACTGTGAATCAAAATTTAGAAAAAAAGTATAGTAAAAAATATCCGGTCATAGCATCAAAATCAGTGACAGTCATGCGTTTTGTACAGTTTGGCACATCGATTTTTCTGTGGCGCATGGCAAGATAAACGATTGTTCCAGACATACAAAATCGGCATCTCACCAACCAAAGGCTGAGGCGAAGATAAAAACGATGCAGATAACGACATTTATGAGTAAGAATTCAGAATATGAAACCATAAATGCAGAAGTGATGTTCACGTAATTCATCATTGCTCATAATTTACCCCTAGCTGTAGCCGATCATGCAGGACATCTATTCAGAAAAATGTTCCCAGATTCTGATATAGCGAAAAAATATGGCTGTGCTAGAACCAAAACTACAGCCATTGTACAAATGTTGGGTTGTGAAGATGACAAAATGATTTCAAGCATACTTACTAACAGTGTTTACAGTTTAGCTACAGAAGGATCCACAGACATGGATGACTCAAAACTGTATCCAGTGCTTGTACGATGTCTTGACCCTTTGCTTGGAAAAATTGTCTGTTCTCTTTTGACAATGGTGGAATGGAAAGTAGCTTCAACAGGAGAGAATATTTTCAAGCTTTTGGACCACGAATTGACAAAGAGGAAAATTTCATGGGAAAACTGTCTTAGTTTTTCTTCAGACAATGTCTCAGTTATGTCTGGTATAGGTAAAGGTGTGATAGGACACATTTCAAGATGACAACCTAGCATTTACTTCATGGGCTGTGCCTGTCACTTCATGATTATTGCTGTCCAGAAAGCTTCCAGAGAACTGCTCTGCCCAGTTTGTGATATATTGATAGATATCTACTATTTTCTGGACAAAAGTGTTAGCAGAAAACAACATTTCAAAGAGTTTCAAGGATTGTGTGACAAAGAAACAAGAAAAATTCTACAACTTGTTAACATAAGATGGCTATCATTTGGGGTGTACCTCAAGAGAATATTGTACATGTGGAAACCATTGAAGTATTTTTACTGTGAAAAGGAAAACTAGATTCAAAAGGATCTAAATGTGCAGCTCAGTCAGGCAGCAAGACTTTAACGGTTAGATATCTCTCAACAACACAGGGACACAGTCAAGACATCCTCTCAGCCACACAGGGACACAAGACAACAGTTTCCAAAAGCAGACAAAGAAACATTTGATATAACTCAATATATGTTTAGGCAGTCTGACCTTGAACTAAAGAAGAGACAACCAATGAAAAAGAGAATAAAACGAAAGCTAGCAAGGAAGTAACCAAGAAAAGTTATGTGCAGAGCAAGTTAGATAAGTTGACAGTTTTCTTGCACAACAAAATGAACTTGTTATTTTGTCTTTTTCTTCAGTCTGCGATTCCTCTATTTGAGCAAGTCAATTTGATATTGCAAAGAGAAGAACCTAGTGTACACATTATGCATAGAACTCTGATTACACAAGTTAAAAATATACTTGTCAGATACATCAAGCCAGAATATCTTGAAGGCAACATCACTGAACTTGACTACAATAATGATTCCTTACATGAATCTGATGAGGCATTTCTATTGGAAATGCTGCCAAGGAATACATTGTTAAATATGAAAAGGACCTGGACCTGATCAGCTTCTACACCAGTGTCAAGAAATACTATATTGCAGCTACAAATTACATGATGAAACATTTCCCCTAAATGATGAACTTGATTCACGCAGAGGTTGCTGATCCAAAACTAAAAGTCAGCAAAGATTTCACGTTTCTTCACAGACAGGTATCCTGTTCTTGTCAATACACATGACCACGACACTATTGACAAGTTGGAAGGGTAATATTTGAACTATCAAATTGATACTTTCTCAGAAACTGTCCTTCAGTTAAATGTTGACAAGTTTTGGGTTCAGCTGTCTACAGTTAAGGATGGAAATGGTAACCAGAAGTATGGCATTCTGTGTAGGGTTATGCTTGGAATTCTTACAATCTTCCATTCTAATGCTGACAGAAGGATATTTAGTTTAGTGACTAAAAAACAAAAGCAAGTTCAGACCAAACTTGAGCACCTCAATTTGAGCAGTATTATAATGCACAAGATGTGTGTATGTAGTCAAATGGACAATGTTGTTATAACTCCCAACCATCCAGAGACATTCTTATGAAAGCAAAGGCTGCAACAGCTGCAAAACTATTACAATAAGTGTTATAAACATGATATAAACTAGTCCTTACACAAAGGCTTTTTCTGCTTAGTGTTTGTACATGTTCAATGTTGTTTTACCAGTATGTTTGTTACTCTGAACTAAATAAAAGACATAATTTCCAAAGAATTTTTAAAATTTATTTGTTAAATACACAAAACACAGTCATAAATTAGCAATCTATACATGCACTTAACTATACATGGATCTAGATTCTAGAATTCACTACTGCTCTGTACCATTCATGTATCGAGATTCTACTATATAACTACATTTTCTACTATCCATGCACCTAAATTCTAGTATTTAACTCTGCTCTCACTATCCATGCACTAAATTCTAGTATTTAACTCTGCTCTACTATCCATGTATCTAAATTCTAGTATTTATCTCTGCTCTCTACTATCCATGTGTCTAAATTCTAGTATTTATCTCTGCTCTCACAATCCATGTATCTAAATTCTAGTATTTATCTCTGCTCTCTACAATCCATGTGTCTAAATTCTAGTATTTATCTCTGCTCTCATCGATCCATGTGTCTAAATTCTAGTATTTATCTCCTCTACTATCCATGTGTCTAAATTCTAGTATTTATCTCTGCTCTCTACAATCCATGTGTCTAAATTCTGGTATTTATCTCTGCTCTCACTAATCCATGTGTCTAAATTCTAGTATTTATCTCTGCTCTCTACAATCCATGTGTCTAAATTCTAGTATTTATCTCGCTCTCTACTATCCATGTATCTAAATTCTAGTATTTATCTCTCTGCCTCTACTATCCATGTATCTAAATTCTAGTATTTATCTCTGCTCTCTACATCCATGTATCTAAATTCTAGTATTTATCTCTGCTCTCTACTATCCATGTATCTAAATTTGGTATTTATCTCTGTCTCTACACTATCCATGTGTCTAAATTCTAGTATTTATCTCTGCTCTACCATCCATGTGTCTAAATTCTGTATTTATCTGCTCTCATCCATGTGATCTAAATTCTAGTATTTATCTCTGCTCTACAATCCATGTGTCTAAATTCTAGTATTTATCTCTGCTCTACTATCCATGTATCTAAATTCTAGTATTTATCTCTGCTCTCTACTATCCATGTATCTAAATTCTAGTATTTATCTCTGCTCTACTATCCATGTGTCTAAATTCTAGTATTTATCTCTGCTCTATGATCCATGTATCTAAATTCTAGTATTTATCTCTGCTCTCATGATCCATGTTCTAAATTCTAGTATTTATCTCTGCTCTCTACTATCCATGTATCTAAATTCTAGTATTTATCTTTGCTCTCTACTATCCATGTATCTAAATTCTAGTATTTATCTCTGTTTTACTATCCATGTATCTAAATTCTAGTATTTATCTTTTGCTCTCACAATCCATGTATCTAAATTCTATTTATCTCTGCTCTCTACAATCCATGTGTGTCTAAATTCTAGTATTTATCTCTGTCTCTACAATCCATGTATCTAAATTCTAGTATTTATCTCTGCTCTCTCATATCCTTGTGTCTAAATTCTAGTACTTATCTCTGCTCTCTACTCATCCATGTCTAAATTCTAGTACTTATCTCTGCTCTCTACATTATCCATGTATCTAAATTCTAGTATTTATCTTCTGCTCTCATTTATCCATGTGTCTAAATTCTAGTATTTATCTCTGCTCTCTACAATCCATGTGTTCAAATTCTCTAGTATTTATCTTTGCTCTGTACTTCCATGTATATAAATTCTAGTATTTTATCTCTGCTCTACCACTATCTATGTATCTAAATTCCTAGTATTTATCTCTTGCTCTGTACATCCATGTATCTAGATTCTAGTATTTAATTCTTGCTCTTGAACTATCCATGCATTTACATTCGGGTATTTAAGTCTACTCTGTACCATCCAGGTATCGAATTTCTAATATATATTGATAACTCCGCTTTGTACCATCCAGGTATCTACATTCTATTATATATTTATAACCTCGCTTTTGTACCATCCAGGTATTGACATTCTATTATATATTTATAACTCTGCTTTATACCATCCATGTATCCAGGTTCTAGTATTTATCAGTGTTCTGTACTATCCATGTATCAAGATTCTTATACTCAACTCTGCTCTATATCATCATTAGTGTATCCAGATTCTAGTATTTAACTGTGTTCTGTACCATCATTAGTGTATCCAGATTCTAGTATTTAACTCTGCTCTGTACCATCATGATACAGTAAGATACAGTAACTTTATGCAAGATTTCTGTTTTTTTTGTAGGTATTTAGTTATACAAAAAAGCAATTTCTTAGTTGTTTATGATTTGTACTAATCACAACCCAACAGCAAAAAATATGATTTTCATTATTATTATTCACTATTATTCATTATTATTATTCACTATTATTCATTATTATTATTCACCATTATTATTATATTATTATTCATTATTGTTATTATTATTCATTATTATTATTCACTATTATTCATTATTATTATTCACCATTATTATTATTATTATTATTATTCATTATTGTTATTATTATTCATTATTATTATTCACTATTATTCATTATTATTATTCACCTCATTATTATTATTATTATTCATTATTGTTATTGCCACCCAATTATTATTATTATATTATTTATTATTATTATTCACCATTATTATTATTATTATTATTATTCATTATTGTTATTATTATTCATTATTATTATTATTTATTATTATTATTCACCATTATGATTGTTATTATTATTATTTATTATTATTATTCACCCATTATTATTATTCATTATTATTATTATTATTATTTATTATTATTATGCATTGTTATTTTCTATTATTATTATTCATTATTTTTATTCATTATTATTATTATTATTATTTCATTATTATTATTATGCATTGTTATTATTATTATTCATTATTTTTATTATTATTATTTATTCTTATTATTATTATTTATTATTATTATGCATTGTTATTATTTTTTATTATTATTATTCATTATTTTTTATTATTATTATTCATTATTATTATTATTATTATTATTATTTATTATTATTATGCATTGTTATTATTATTATTATTCATTATTTTTATTATTATTATTCATTATTATTATTATTATTATGCATTGTTGTTATTATTATTATTCATTATTTTTATTATTATTATTATTCATTATTATTATTATTTATTATTATTATGCATTGTTATTATTATTATTATTCATTATTATTATTATTATTCTGTTTTGTCACAACATCTCCCACACTAATTCTGCCACCAGCAACAATTATCTGTTATGCCTGAAATCACCTGTTATTACTGAGCAAATGAACGTCAGATCTTCATACACAACCTGATTTCTAGGAATAGAAACCGTCAACAGAACTTGTTAGTTCATTGTTTATTTATAACGTAGAGTTCAGACAGTGCACTCAAACAAACGTAACTACGTCACAAAGCAGTTTCCATGCCAACTGTACTACGTAGAAAAACTTGTTGATTGAAATTTGTGATCAAACTGCCGATAAGACAGTCGAGTTCAGTAAACAATATCTTCAGTGTATTTTTATATATTCCGAAAAGAAAACTGTAATTATAACTTCCGTCACATCGGTTACACTTGTAGTAATTTTCAATCCCAAGGAAAAGACAATGCAGGTTTTGCCACTTAAGACCTGACGATTTTAGTTACAATCAAATTATTTGTTGTTAATGTTACTGATTTGATACGAGAACCGGTCTCGAGGAGAAAACACCAGAAGAGATAAAAATGTAAATGATACGAAACGCTTTCAACATTATCTGTTGACTATTTATCCAAACATTTGGTCAAGAACCATTTTTTTTATTTATTTAGTATCAAGTCTAGAGGTTTTTTCAACATTTTATTTTTAAGCAAAACCCAGTTGAAGCAAGCGAGTAGATAAGTTCACTTTTGTGCAACTAGTAAACTATAAGAACTGAGTAATGGTAATATGTGTATTAAGATTAGATACCTAGAGGTTTGTACAAGGATTGAGTAATGGTAATATGTGTATTAAGACTAGATAACTAGAGGTTTGTACAAGGATTGAGTAATGGTAATGTGTGTATCAAGAATAGATAACCAGAGGTTTGTACAAGGATTGAGTAATGGTAATATGTGTATTAAGACCAGATACCTAGAGGTTTGTATAAGGACTGAGTAATGGTAATGTGTGTATCAAGAATAGATAACCAGAGGTTTGGTACAAGGATTGAGTAATGGTAATATGTGTATTAAGACCAGATAACCAGAGGTTTGTACAAGGATTGAGTAATGGTAATATGTGTATTAAGACTAGATAACCTAGAGGTTTGTACAAGGATTGAGTAATGGTAATATGTGTATCAAGACTAGATAAGTAGAGGTTTGTACAAGGATTGAGTAATGGTAGTATGTGTATCAAGACTAGATAACAAGAGGTTTGTACAAGGATTGAGTAATGGTAATATGTGTATTAAGACTAGATAACAAGAGGTTTGTACAAGGACTGAGTAATGGTAATATGTGTATCAAGACCAGATAAGCAGAGGCTTTGTACAAGGATTGAGTAATGGTAATACATGTGTATCAAGACCAGATAAGCAGAGGTTTGTACAAAGATTGAGTAATGGTAATATGTGTATTAAGACTAGATAACTAGAAGTTTGTACAAGGATTGAGTAATGGTAATATGTGTATCAAGACTAGATAACTAGAGGCCTTTGTACAAGGATTGAGTAATGGTAATATGTGTATCAAGACTAGATAACTAGAGGTTTGTAAGAATTGAGTAATGGTAATATGTGTATTAAGACTAGATAACTAGATGTTTGTACAAGGATTGAGTAATGGTAATATGTGTATCAAGACTAGATAACTAGAGGTTTGTACAAGGATTGAGTAATGGTAATATGTGTATTAAGACTAGATAAGTAGAGGTTTGTACAAGAATTGAGTAATGGTAATATGTGTATTAAGACTAGATAACTAGATGTTTGTACAAGGATTGAGTAATGGTAATATGTGTATCAAGACTAGATAACTAGAGGTTTGTATAAGGATTGAGTAATGGTAATATGTGTATTAAGATTAGATAACTAGAGGTTTGTACAAGGATTGAGTAATGGTAATATGTGTATCAAGACTAGATAACTAGAGGTTTGTATAAGGATTGAGTAATGGTAATATGTGTATCAAGACTAGATAACTAGAAGTTTGTACAAGAACCGAGTAGTGGTAACATATTATTGTTATTACGAGTGAATAATTATGCGACTGTTAAAGGGAGATAAAAATATAATATACTTCTCAGACTGCAGTGTTTTCACTCAGTGAAGTAACACCTTGCGACTTTTTCCACTTTATATACAACTAACAAGAGACACAAAACACCTGTTTCAGCTGAGCTCGCCATCATAGCCCACCTTTGTTAATTACACGTTCAAGTTACTGCGCAGACTCGTCTCTGCCACGACAGCAAACGTTTGCTCAGTGTGAACGTTATCACCACGTGTGGTAAAAGTCGAAAGAAAGTTTTGAAATAGTATAAAAGTTCTGATAATGAGTATTAGAAACAAAACTAGCCTGATGTACACATCAGTAAAAATATAAACAGACAAAACTTACCCATTATAGAGCCAGGAAAACTGTATTTCAGTACTAACTCGTACCGTCCCAAACACAGTTCAGGCGCTGTTTATACGTCGAATATATTGCACGAGTGAACGATCATCGAATCGACGTAGGGAGGGTAACATAGTCCCTCAAAAATAATGGCAATCCAACGCTTAAGCGCCACCTACTGTTACGAAATATTCAAGTGTATTAATTTCGTTTTATAAGAAAAGACAATTTCATTTTCTTTGCAAGTACTTTAACTTTTGTTGATTTAGAGTGAGCTGCCAAAAAATACACATGAGTTATATGTAAATATTGAGAACAGTTGAGCCTTTGTTAAAGGACACAAATTACATCTGATTTGTTGAGCCATAATAAGAAACGACCCGACTGCAAAGTAACGCATCAGCACAACAAACACGATACCTGTTTGTGAACAGCTTTCGTGATACATGTAGTTTGGCTTCCGGATTACCATGAAAGATTTAGACGTGAATGCCTGATGTATCTAACCACTTTGTCACAGGCTACAAACAATACATGTCTTACAACAATTAGAACATATTTCAGTTTGAAACCACAAATATACCACAGAATCATTCTCCCTTATCTCGATTTGACCAATGGCCACTAATTTAATATTCCTCTCATATGGTTAAAACAAAACAGATAACCGATCACATATCAACAAACACGTAAAGCCCCGAGGTTTAGATGTCATTGTCTTACAGAACAGTGCTACTACCGTATCGAAGTCTGTCTTTTTTCATCATGTTCGACATACCCGGTTTCTATAGGTAATGGCCCGGCATGGCCAAGCGTGTTAAGGTTTGCGACTCGTAATCCGAGGGTTGCGGGTTCGCATCCCCGTCGCGCCAAACATGCTCGCCCTTTCAGCCGTGGGGGCGTTATAATGTATCCGTCAATCCCACTATTCGTTGGTAAAAGAGTAGCCCAAGAGTTGGCGGTGGGTGGTGATGGCTAGCTGCCTTCCCTCTAGTCTTACACTGCTAAATTAGGGACGGCTAGCGCAGATAGCCCTCGAGCAGCTTCGCGCGAAATTCAAAAACAAACAAACAATCTATTTGTAATTTTCTTACTAAATATGTAGGTAGTATTATTTATTAGTGTATAAGAAACAAAGCGATAAACTTATATTTATTGTTAAGGAAGAAATTGTCTGAATGATAAATAAGAGGTGATACTTACCTCTGAATATTACAAATACATTTGTCTGTTGAACTGGGTTCTTTATTGGTTGCATTATCAAACAGATTTGGTAAAGTTCTTAACTAATATGAAATTATTAAACTCAGTGAACATTTGAAAACACAAATATAATTCCATAGAAGCTCCAAATACAGATATATAAAACACTAATAAGTTATCGGACGTGTGGTATCATAGGTATCTTTTTTTACCGTTTGTTGGGATTCAAAGTACCAGTTTAACCTTCTTGTTAGACTCACGCTTTGACATCTGATTGAGTAGCTTCGAAAATCTTGTAACTCTCACCACGATTGGATGTAAAAACAACAGAACCAACCAGAGATTGGATCAGGTTTCGTTGGGCGGGGTTTCCTTGTGTAGGGTCGTCTAATAACTGAGTGGAAGAATCCAATTACTGGTACATAATTTTATCATTGGCACGTGCTTGATTAAAGTCATTTTTTTTCTTATCGTTCTGTGTTTCTTTGAATATTTTATTCAAATACAATTAAATCTTTTTATGGCATATTATTTGAAGCAAGATCAGTAAGCAACTAATGATACACATACCTCCTGAAGAAAAATAAATAAATAAGCAACTGTTTGAATCTTTCATTTATACGTAAAAATTCATTTCTAGTGGTAGCAAACAAAACCACACTTAGTCATGTTTATTTGGTTGCTATAGAACTAATTGCAACATCGTTTTCTGAGCGTTACTATGGGAAATAGCGGTAAATGTATTGATTTTTTTAGACGTGAACACCCGAAGCAGTTGTGTGAACACCAGAAGCAGTTGTGTAAACACCCGAAGCAGTTGTGTGAAAGTTTCTTTCTTATCTGAACAGTAGCAAGCTAAGAAATGGCTACATCACCCTAAGGTTATTCTTTATACTTAAAGTGAGTGTTTCACCGGTTTTAATATCATGATTCTTACGTGGTGTCACCAATTTGTTGTTTCTAACAGTCGCGTGCAGCGATCTATCGATGACGTGATGTAATGTCATTGTTCTTTATATTTCCGGAATCTGATACAATGAAAGATTTTTGTACAGATTAAACACGGCTATCAAACACACCTGTAGAACATTCTTTGTGTCGCTAGTTATCTGGAACGTCCACGTTTGCTGGAACTTGTTTAGATATAGCAAATTACCTCACGTTCGAAGGTGAAATATGGGATGTACACCAAGTCGAAAAAGACCTGGAAACCAAATAGTAAAACGCACCAGACCCGCCTCGTCACCTCTTCAAGAAGACATGAGAAATGAAACCCACTATCCGCCTGATGAGGAAGGAAAAGACAAGGGTGATCCTCCTAAATGGGTACACAATATAGAGGAATGTGTTACGGACAGCGATGTCGAAAGAACAACCACGCTGGAGGTAAGCGTTTTAGTTCGTAGATATTCATGGCCCGACTTTTGAAGAAAATATATTTAGTCTTTTTTCGAAAGGATCTTGCTAACTCTTTACGTGTGTCTTTGTTTGTGAGTCCGTTTTAAGGAAAACAAGTTTATCTAAAATATTTATTTAAAATATTTATTGCTCATTAATCAGTTATCTTTAATTTAAGCTCGTGTACTTGAAGCACTTTGACGCCTATTTCTGACACTGCACTTATTCTATAGGCACGAACACCTTATTGTCAACATTGTTGAGTAATGTCAGACAATGACCGTAGTACAAAGTTATTGACAATAATATACACGTATCTCTGTGTACAAAAATTTTAAAATAAGGAATCTTCATGGTTACTGGTCTAGAACATTAGTATTCATGCTCTAGGTGTTACACCTTGTGGAACACAAAATTTATTATGTAATCTATTTTAATTTGATTTCTTCATTGTAAACCGTCATAAAAAAGTGGTATTTGTTTATTTTTAAGTTTGAGGCACGATGTAAATAGTTACTTTTGAATTTATATTTTTCATAATTGGTTGTTTGGAAAACTTTAGATCTTTAAGCTGTTCAGTTTCTGCCGGCTTTGAAAATATAACATAAAGATAACAATTTAAAATGTGTGGTTAATAAATAACCTGTAAAACTACATTACACAAGCATGAGAATAACCTGTAAAACTACATTACACAAGCATGAGAATAACCTGTAAAACTACATTACACAAGCATAAAAATAACCTGTAAAACTACATTACACAAGCATAAAAATAACCTGTAAAACTACATTACACAAGCATAAGAATAACCTGTAAAACTACATTACACAAGCATGAGAATAACCTGTAAAACTACATTACACAACCATAAAATAACCTGTAAAACTACATTACACAAGCATAAAAATAACTTGTAAAACTACATTACACAAGCATAAAAAAAAATAACCTGTAAAACTACATTACACAAGCATAAGAATAACCCAATCACTACATTACACAAGCATGAGATAACTTGTAAACTACACATTACACAACCATAAGAATAACCTGTAAAACTACATTACACAAGCATAAAAATAACCTGTAAAACTACATTACACAAGCATGAGAATAACCTGTAAAACTACATTACACAAGCATAAAAATAACCTGTAAAACTACATTACACAAGCATAAAAATAACTTGTAAAACTACATTACACAAGCATATGAATAACCTGTAAAACTACATTACACAAGCATGAGAATAACCTGTAAAACTACATTACACAAGCATAAGAATAACCTGTAAATCTACATTACACAAGCATAAAAATAATCTGTAAAACTACATTACACAAGCATAAGAATAACCTGTAAATCTACATTACACAAGCATAAAAATAACCTGTAAAACTACAGTATACAAGCATAAAAGTAACCCGTAAAACTACATTACACAAGCATAATCAAGTGTGTAAAAATAACCTATAAAACTACATTACACAAGCATAATCAAGTGTATATTTATTTTATGATACATATCGTGTATTTATAATTAGTTTACCAAATTTATGTCCACAAAAATATACTAATTCCTTAACGCATCACACTTTGTTCATACAAATATTTAGTACGCTTTTCTTGGTGACAGAACCATCAAACCTTTCAACTGTGTGTGACAAAAAAATGGTATATGTACACTTTATCCACGTGACTAAAGTAGGTCACCCTTTGTTAAGTGTGAAGCGTAAACTACTGGTGTTTGTTTATTCTTTTTTTTAATATTTTGCATTTAACATAACCAGTGATATATAACATTTTTGAGTAAGAAGTAGTTTCAGTTTTGGTATACATGACATAACTTCGTATATGATGTACAGAACACACAGCTTTGTTTTAACTGTTACACTGTTTTTGACCAGGAATGAGTACTGTTTCCAAGAACCACCGTATCTATCCTCAGTACAACCATATTGTATTCAGATACATTAACTCGCGAGCTATCTCTCTCTTCCTTCAAGACCAAGTTAATCAGAATGTAAAATTTGTAATTACCTATAAGCCCGCAGTGGTCATGTCTCTTCTTTTCTAATAACCTTCTTACTTTATTTTTAAGTCACAAACTATAATTGATTTCGTAAAATGTTGGTTAAAGCTGTAAAATCTCATTGTAAAATATGACTGTAGAGAAAGTCCGAAGATTTGAAGTTCCCTTAGGACTCATGAGGTTTGAGTTCAAGTTTCTCTTCAGTACAGTGTAAATAGTTAAGTACAAATGCCACATCACCTGGTGGTTAAGTGCGACTCCAATCTCTAGGTCCTGGATTCGAATCCATTCTCGCTCTTTCAGCCGTGGGGTTTATATAATGTGACGGTCAATTGCACTATTCGTTGGTAAAACAGTATTTTAAGAGCTAGCACTGAATGGTGTTTACTACTTGCCTTTCCATAGTCTATCACTGCTAAATTAGGGAAGGCTAGCACAGATAGCCCTCATGTAGCTTTGTAAGAAATTCAGAGTGAATCAAATTCTTTAGAACCATTGAAGGTCCAGATAGTACCATGAAAGGTAGAGGATGGTAGCTATACTAGTAACCATGGAAGGTGTATGATGGTTGCTTTACTAGTACCATCGAAGGTGGATGATGGTTGCTATACTAGTACCATTGAAAGTGGAGGATGAAACCTATACCAGTACCGTGGAAGGTGGAGGATGGTACCTATACTATTCACATTGAAGGTGGAGAATGGTTGTTATAGTAGTACCATGGAATGTAGAGTATGGTAGCTACACTATTCCCATTGAAGGTGGAGGATGGTATCCATACTAGTACCATGTATAATGAAAGATTGTAGATATACTAGTACCGTGGGAGGTGGAGAGCGGTTGCTATACTATACTAGTACTATGGAAGGTATTATGGTAGCTATACTAGTACCATGGAAGGTATTATGGTAGCTATACTAGTACCATGGAAGGTAGAGGATGGTAACCATACTAGCACCATGGAAGGCAGAGAATGGTAGGCCATACCAGTACCACGGAAGGGTGGAGAGTGGTTGCTATACCATACCCAGTAGGCACCATGGAAGGCATTATGGTAGCTATACTAGCAACCATGGAAGGCAGAGGATGGTAACTATACCAGTACAATGTATAACGAAAGATTGTAGATATTCCCAGTACCGTGGGAGGTGGAGAGCGGTTTGCTTATACCATACTAGTACCATGGAAGGGCATTATGGTAGCTATACTAGCACCATGGAGGGTATTATGGTAGCTATACTAGTACCATGGAAGGTGGAGGATAGTAACCAATAGCACTATGGAAGGTGAGAAGATGGTAACCATACCAGCACCATGGAAGGTGGAGAGTGGTCAAGCTATACCACACCAGCGTACAGTGGAAGGCATTATGGTAGCCATACTAGCACCATGGAAGGTAATATGAGGTAGCTATACCTTAGCACCATGGAAGGTAGAGAGGATGGTAACTATACTAGTACCATGGAAGGTGCAGAGAATGGTAACCATACTAGGTACCGTGGGAGGTGGAGAGCGGTTGCTATATACTATACTAGTACTATGGAAGGCATTATGGTAACTATACCAGTACCATGGAAGCTGGCATTATGGTAGCTACATTGAGCAACCATGGAAGGGTAGAGGGATGGTAACCATACCAGTACCATGGAAGGTAGAGAATGGTAACTATACTAGCACCATGGAAGGTGGAGAGTGGTTTGCATAACCACCATACAGGTACTATGGAAGGTATGCATGGTAGCATATACGTAGTCTATGGAATGCAATTATGGTAATGTATTAGCACCGCATGGAAGGTAGAGAAATGGTAACTATACCAGCAACGTGGAAGGTGGAGAGTGGTTGCTTTACACCATACCAGCACCATGGAAGGCATTATGGAAGCTCATACCAGCACCCATGGAAGGCAATATGGCAGCAACACTTGAGCACTCATGGGAAGGTATTATGGTAGCTACACCAGCACCATGGAAGGTGAGAGGATGGTAACCATACCAAAGCAACCATGGAAGGCAGAGATGGTAACCATACCAGCACTATGGAAGGTAGAGAACGGTAACCATACCAGTATCGTGGAGGTGGAGAGTGGTTGCATATACTATACCTAGTACTATGGAAGGTATTATGGTAGCAATACTAGTACTATGGAAGGTATTATGGTAGCTATACTAGTACCATGGAAGGTAGAGGATGGTAACCATATACTGAAGTACCATGGAAGGTGCAGAGGATGGTAACCATACCAGTACCCGCATGGAAGGGTAGAGAATGGTAACTATACTAGTACCGTGGAAGGTGGAGAGTGGTTGCTATACTATACTAGTACTATGGAAGGTATTATGGTAACTGTACTAGTACTATGGAAGGTAGATAATGGTAACTATACTAGTACCATGGAAGGTGGAGGATGGTAGCTATACTAGTAACAGGGAAATTGTTGTGTTTTGGTGATAAAAGCCTTTGATATGTCGTTACTTTAATTTATTGTGGTGTGAAAATTCGCATTAAGTTAAAACAATATTTGTTTCCGTTGTTTAGTACGATCAAAAGAAGTTATTGTTAAAAATATAAACAAAACAGATGTAATGTACTGATTCAGCAGGGTTAACAAAACAGATGTAATGTACTGATTCAGCAGGGTTAACAAAACAGATGTAATGTACTGGTTCAGCAGGCTTACTTTCTATTGTTGTTGAAACAAGTAAAGACTACTTCCTCATGTTTCTTTCAATTTCATAAATATTTAACAATAAATCAGTAAACACTCGATATGAAAGTAGAAACAACTACGTGAAACTAACTGTATTTACTCCTGCAGGGTCCTCTATAGTGTTCTATTCCAAGAGTAATGAAACCAAAATCAAGAACAAGTATTTACTCCTGCAGGGTTCTCTATAGTGTTCTGTTTCAAGAGTAATGAAACCAAAATCAAGAACAAGTATTTACTCCTGCAGGGTCCTCCATTGTGTTCTGTTCCAAGAGGAATGAAACCAAAATCAAGAACAAGTATTTACTCCTGCACGGTCCTCTATAGTGTTCTGTTCCAGAGTAATGAAACCAAAATCAAGAACAAGTATTTACTCCTGCAGGGTCCTCCATAGTGTTCTGTTCCAAAAGAAATGAAACCAAAATCAAGAACAAGTATTTACTCCTGCATTGTTATCCATAGTGTTTGTTCCAAAAGAAATGAAACCAAAATCAAGAACAAGTATTTACTCCTGCAGGGTCCTCCATAGTGTTCTATTCCAAGAGTAATTAAACCAAAATCAAGAACAAGTATTTACTTCTGCGCACGTTTTACTGATGTCACCACAGTACAAATTTCAATGTTAAGCATCTCGTATGCAAGATTTCTTAGTGTGTACTAACTTACAACAACTGATGATGGTGTAGACGTACAAGTCAGTATCTATTTATATATTACTCCTGATGATGCAGACGTACAAGTCAGTAGCTATTTATATATTACTCCTGATGATGTAGACGTAAAAGTCAGTAGCTATTTATATATTACTCCTGATGATGTAGACGTACAAGTCAGTAGCTATTTATATATTATATCTCAGAACGGCTGGTATAGGTATTAACACTTTCACTGACAAGGAGAGATCAACGTTTTGACTTTCTTAGGTCATCCTCAGGTTAAGAAAGAGAGAGTGTTTGAATGTGACCGTTAACAGACACATGTCTCATGGACGAGAGTATAAACCAATATAAAGGAACACTTTTATACCTACACTAATTAATAACCTAATTTCCACCTGCAACGCCCCCTACCCGTTTATACTCTCGTTTATAAAACATGTGTCTGCCAACGTCTGTCAACGGTTACATTCAAACACTCTCTTTTTCTTAACCTGAGGATGACCTGGGAAGGTCGAAACGTTGTTCTCTCCTTGTCAGTAAAAGTGTTAATATCCATACCAGCCATTCTGAGATACATTTTTATTTTAAGTAGGTTTCTCGTCATCAAGAACTATTTACATATTATATCTGATGATGTAGACGTACAAGTCAGTATTTATTTATTTATTACTCCTGATGATGTAGACGTACAAGTCAGTATTTATTTATCTATTACTCCTGATGATGTTGAGGTACAAGTCAGTATTTATTTATCTATTACTTCTGATGATGTAGACGTACAAGTCAGTATTTATTTATCTATTACTCCTGATGATGTAGAGGTACTAGTCAGTATTTATTTACATATTACTTCTGATGATGTAGAGGTACAAGTCAGTATTTATTTATCTATTACTCCTGATGATGTAGACGTACAAGTCAGTATTTATTTATATATTACTCCTGATGATGTGGATTTAGAAGTCAGTATCTTTTTACTCTTCCTGATGATGATGATGATGACGTGGAACGTCACTAAGCCTATTTTGTTTCCTGTTTTTAATATAGCTCATTTATTATACAATTACTTAATGTTGTGTGTGTTTTTAATATGTTACGTGTGCACAAGTGTCGTTTAATGTAGTTATGTAATATTATGATGTTGCGTATGAAATGTCGGATCTTCATGTGCAAATTTGAAACTTGATTTTTAGTCGTGAAAGAGAAGTATCACCATAAATTTGTCAGAATAATAGAGTACATTGTATATAGTGTAATTGTATATAGTATATCAGTAATATAGTATACAGTGCTATTGCAGTACCTGTATATAGTATTGTATATAGCATAAATTGCGGCTACAGTGTATCAGTAATACAGTATACCGTATATAAGTGTATTGTGGTTATAGCGTAATTGGTATTATAGTATATTGTATATACAGTATATTTTATATAGCATAATGTGTACAGCGTATGGTATTATTAAGGCATACAGTATTGGGGCTAAGCATTAATGGTATTGATGTAAGTATTATCTTATACAGGTATTACACCGTATTATAGCATTTTTCATGGTGCATTTTGCCAGCGTACCAGCGTAATATAGGCATTATTCCATTAAAGCACAATATGCATTAATAAAGTATTACCGCATTGGTAGCATATCGTATTATTGATAGCAGACATCAGTATACAGCGCATTGGTATATAATTAACCTGCATTATAGCAACACTGGTGTATAAAGTACACCCATTATTGTATCGGTATTATTAGTTATTAATCTCAGCAGTATTAGCATACAACCGCAACATGTGTAACCGTGCCATAGCGTGCATCGTATTATAAAGCATTATATTGGCTGTAGCATTACCAGGTACTACAGCACATCTCTTATTAGCAGTGTAACCGGTATATAGCATATCTGGTAATGGATAGCGTCAAAGCGCATTGCTGGCTGCAATATCGGTATTATTGAATACAACCTGCATACTAAAGTGCAGCGGTATTATAGCGTAATGGTATTGAATAAGCATTACATTTTATTAAAGTAGCTAACCGCATAATATAATACCTGGTGGCCAGCGTCGGTTAATTAGCATACTCTTTATACAGCATAACCGCATTGCGAAGTGCAATTGGTATGGCTGACAGCGTATACAGTAGCATAGCCTGATTGTATATTAAAGCATACCGCATATTGGTATTGTAGGCATCAGAAGGACATTGCATATTCTGAGTATTGCCAGTACAACCCAGCATTACAGTATTACCTGTGGATATGGTAATTATCCTTTATATAGCATATTGTATGACCAGCATATCAGTATGATAGCACATTTAGGTTAGCAGTATTTATCAGGTTATAACATGCATGACCGTGTAGCATAACAGTATATGGCATTACAATAGTATACGTAGCAGGTATCGGTACTAGTGAATACCGTATGCAACAGCACATTACCCTTTATTGATAAAGCATAACCGGTAATACAAACCCGCATTACCGAAGTATAGCGCATAGGTGGTTGCAAAGCATTACCTGTGATATTAGCATATCTGGCTACAGCTAATAACCGCAAGTAATTAGACAGCATTGGCTAAAGCATTAACAAAGCATAACTGCTAATGACATTAGGGACATTCTCATATAAGCATAACCACCTTACATTAAAGCATGTAATACAAGTAATGTACAGCCTTTCTTATAGCATACCAGCAAAATCAAGTACAGTTATATCATATTGTTAATGGTCCTGCATATTAAAGCATGTATCGGTACATACAGCATTACTCCTATTACAGCATTAACCGTATTATTAGCATATCAGGCTAGCATTATCATAGTACATAGCATATCATACCGTATAGCATATCTGCTATTGTACAAGCAACACCGGTATTATTAAGGTATTACAGGTATACAGCATATCAAGTAACATCATAACATAGCATACATAATTGATAAGCAACATTCTGCTCATAGCATATCTTATTGACCAGCATTTAACCCGGTATTTTATAGCATTATATTAATAATAATACATAACCCGTATTATACATCTTTATATAGCACAATAAAGTATAGGCCAGTGCATAAAGCATCGCATATATTATAATTGTATATAACAATCCGTATACAAATATCTTTATACAGCATATAATCAGGTATATAGCATATCGGTATTGGTTATCAGTTACATTCCCTAAAAATATCAGGTACTGCAGTATATCAGACATTGGTCGGCAACCGCAGTTATATACGGATATATGGTACATACATTACTGTATATTTGCTGCTTGTATGGACCGCATACAGTATCATATTACTGGCTTACGGTACTACCGTATTATGGCATCGCATCTGATATAGCAAGTATACGTTACACGTTATAATCGTACGTTAATAGTAGCATCAGTCAAGGGCATAATCTTAATAATGTTAACACCCATTACCGTAAAGCACATATGCGGCTGTACAGTTAATATATGGTATATTGTTATATAATTGCACATATAAATATGTACATTCTATACAATATAGTATATACAGAATATTAATATGCTTAATGCATTGATAGCCGTATAATTATATTTGCCATGATATAGCGCACAAGCATGTATAGCATTATTGGTATACAGTATCTATAATTATATTAATATAGTATATTGTATATAATTATGCGTACTGAATTATATTATAGTATATAGTCATACATTGTATGCAGTATACATACAGCATTATCAGTATTGGCTAGCATAGTATCAGTTATATGAGACCCAGGCATACTGGTATTATTAGCATTGTTAGCATTACCGTTATTATATAGTAAGTATTGTACTACAGTTATATTGGTATATTATACAGCAATACAGGCATAGCATATCAGGAAGTAGCACCGAGTTATATTGCATTAATAGTATATTGCATATCATATTACAGTGTATCAGATACAGCATGTATATTAAAGTATACTGGTATTAATAATAGCAGATATATAATTATATTTTATATATACTGTATACTGCATTATTATATAGTATATTATATTATGGTATATATAGTATATTGTATATATATATATATATTATATAGTATATATTGTATATATATGTATATTCATATTGATTATATATGGTATATACAGATTATATTATTATGTTATAATTAATATATTGTATGTAATTAATATAATTATTTAATTATATTTTATATAATTACATTACTGTATATATATTGTATATTAGTATATTTTATATATAGTATTATATAGTATATGTAAGTATATTATATATAGTATATTTTATAGTATATAATACAATTAATATATATATTGTAATATAGCATTATTGTATATAGTATATTATTATATAGTGTATTAGTATATATAATTATATTGTATTGTATAGTACATTGTATACAGTATATTGTATTATAGTGTATTGTAATATAGCATTATATTATAAATTCATGGTACATTGTATATAGTGTATATATAGTGTATTGTTATATAATATATTGTATTGATATAGTACATTGTATACAGTATATTATATATAGTATATTGTATATAGTGTATTGTATATACTATATAGTATATTGTATATAGTGTATTGTATATACTATATTGTATATACTATATAGTATATACTATATAGTACATTGTATATAATATTTTGTGTATTGTATATTGGATGTTTCATTTCAAGCTCGCTTTATTTCCTTATTTGAGAATCTGACTCATATTTATATTGATTTTTGTAACCCATGATAAAATGAATATTCGTGTAATTATCTAGTACTTGTTCAGACATGGTCATAATTGGGTGACACCAGTTTGTAATATTCATCGTGCATTTGGTGATGGAACAGCTAATGAGTGCACGACACAAAGTTGTTTTCGGAGTTTTCACTCTTGTGACACCAACCTTGAAAATGAGTCTCGGGGCCGCTATTAATGACAAAGAATTGAGTCATTAGTTGAATCGGATTGCTGCCAAACCGTGGAGAACTTCCCAATAAACGTGACACTCGTTATTCAACAGTTTCGCAACATCTTGAAGCAAACGATAACAATAAAACGCTCAATAAATGAGTAGATTACGAATTGAAAACATCAAACAAGAAGAGTTGAAATTTGTTCCTAACTTGCAACCAAAATGACCTGTTTCTCCAAATAATTATCACCTGTGATAAACAATAAACACTTTACGACAATCCAAACAGCGGTTGACTATACAGAATCAAATAAAAATATGCCAAAATCAGATGTCCACCTCAAGAAGCTTATGGTCAGTATTTTGAGGTCGTCACTTTGATCCCTTATTCATTCTTAAACGAAGGAGAAACGATCACAGCAGAGAAATATTATTCTGAACTTGAAATAATGGATCAAAAGTTGTCATAAAACGTCCAGTAATAGTCAGTCACAGCGGATCAATACTGGTTCATGTCAATGCTTGACCTCATGTCTCACGCATTACTGTCCAAAAACTAAACATCGGTATGAAACTTTACCTGATCCACCAGATTCACCTGATCTTTACCCTATATATGATCACATTTTAAACATTTAGACGTTTTTTAAAGAAAAACAATTTGCAAATCAAAGGTTAATTCAAAGTGTCTTAGAAGACTTCACTGCTACAAAGGACGTTCAGTTATTTAAAGATGGCATTTATATGCTTACAACTTGTTAGTAGAAGTGTATTGAGGTTAAAGGAGTTTATTTTGATTAAATAAAGTAAACAACAAAAAGATGTACTTGTTTCACACCTTAAGAAATCCGACGTTTCATATTCAACAGTCTGATACATATCACCAGTTGTACTTTTACAGACCACCCTTTACTGTAAGTTCATTACGACACTAAAGAGCTGTAGAACTGAGTAAACTGTTGTTGAACAATTCCAACTTTGATTCATGCAGTCGACCAGCTGGTTGTGGTTATATTCCTGTTTTAACATTTTTGATTTGGTTTATATCTTCGTAATAGCGATTCGAATAGATACAGGTCCGTTAAAACACGTCAAGTGAACCATACAGAAAGCTCTGTACTGAACTGTCATGTGTCACCAGCATATTCGAAGCCACTTAACATCACCGTTAAAGAGTTTTGGTTTTCTCTTTAAAACAACAGTCAACGTTAGACTCCATGTTTCAGTAGGAGCCGTAAGCAAGTCTAAAGTGTAGTTAACTTGTATTTGATTGTTTCAATAGGAGTCTTACGATCATTGTTCTCTTTGATTTATGTCAATGACATAGATGAAGGATTAGCCAATAAAGTACTTAAATCTGATGATGATATCAAGGTCTTGGACATTGCTGGCTATGAAAAGGATGCTGCTAATTTACAAAAGGATTTACATCATTTATTGACTCGGGCAAATAAATGGTAAATTAGTTTTAGTTATGTGATAAGGCTGTAATAACTTTATATAGGTCACTGGTCAGATGGTGTTTGGAATATCATGTTCAGTCTTGGTTTCCTTACTTTAAGGACATTGAATTGTTAGACATGATTCAGAAACTAAACTTGTATCTGTGATGGAAGGGTTGTCATATGAGGAGAGGTTAAGATCCTTAAAACAGTTTGTTTTCTTGGAAAAATTAAGAGTTAGAGAGGATCTTATGGAAGTGTTTAAACTTGTAAAAGCAATTGATAGTGTTGATGTGTCAACAATTTTCGTAATTAACAGCAATAATGAAAGAACAAGAGAACGCAAATACAGATTTAGAGAAGGTACAAACTGTTTTCAGCTAAAGCTGAAATAGGGTGGATATCTTTGGGAATTGGTTTGGCTTAGAAGATGAGACAGCTGAAGTGGACCAACAGGTTCCTTGTTGTCCCTAAACATTATGTTATGATATAAACTAAATGTTTAAAGTTCAGACAGACATCACTGTAACTAACTAGTTTAACTGGGAATATACTTGATTACAAATAGCAATTTCCTTTTTTAGTTTTAACCGGAGTCTTTGAAGTTTATTTTCTCTCTGTTCGGTGATATTTTTATCTAGAACTTTAAACTTGCTGGAGTCATTTAAGATGTCATAAACTTTATCAAGGTAGTGTCGTTGTTTGAGAATGACAACAGCAGTTGTTTTAATATGTCATAGACTTTATCAAGGTAGTGTCGTTGTTTGAGAATGACAACAGCAGTTGTTTTAAGATGTCATAAACTTTATCAAGGTAGTGTCGTTGTTTGAGAATGATAACAGCAGTTTTTTTAAGATGTCATAAACTTTATCAAGTTAGTGTCGTTGTTTGAGAATGACAACAGCAGTTGTTTTAAGATGTCATAAACTTTATCAAGGTAGTGTCGTTGTTTGAGAATGACAACAGCAGTTGTTTTAAGATGTCATAAATTTTATCAAGGTAGTGTCGTTGTTTTAGAATGACAACAGCAGTTGTTTTAAGATGTCATAAACTTTATCAAGGTAGTGTCGTTGTTTGAGAATGACAACAGCAGTTTTTTTAAGATGTCATAAACTATCAGGTAGTGTTGTTGTTTGAGAATGACAAAAGCAGTTTTTTTAAGATGTCAAACTTTATCAAGGTAGTGTCGTTGTCTGAGAATGACAACAGCAGTTGTTTTAAGATGTCATAAACTTTATCAAGGTAGTGTCGTTGTTTGAGAATGACAACAGCAGTTGTTTTAAAATGTCATAAACCTTATCAAGGTAATGTCGTTGTTTGAGAATGACAACAGCAGTTTTTTTAGCGAATTACAGAACACTGTTTTGTTTTGTTTTAAAGTTGGATGAATTTCAACATTAACAATATTAACAAGCTTGATTTCAATTAGAGAAACAAATCTTCAAATTAATGTGCAGATAAAATAAAATAAATTATTTACTTTTCAATCAAAACTAATAAAATATTCAGATTTTCAAATTTCGGTTTTAAAATATTACATAAAGAATTCAAGCAACAAAATCAATACTTCAAATTCTTGTTTTAACTTCTGTCCTCGTTTCAAGAATAAGTTGATTACATTATAATTCAATAGATAATAACACAAGGTTTAATTTCAAAAATAAGTTGATTACACTATAATTCAATAGATAATAACACAAGGTTTAATTTCAAGAATAAGTTGATTACACTATCATTCAATACATAATAAAACAGGGTTTAATTTCAAGAATAAGTTGATTACACTATCATTCAATACATAATAAAACAGGGTTTAATTTCAAGAATAAGTTGATTACACTATCATTCAATACATAATAAAACAGGGTTTAATTTCAAGAATAAGTTGATTACACTATCATTCAATACATAATAAAACAGGGTTTAATTTCAAGAATAAGTCGATTACACTATCATTCAATACGTAATAAAACAAGGTTTAATTTCAAGAATAAGTTCATTACAGTATCATTCAATACATAATAAAACAAGGTTTAATTTCAAGAATAAGTTGATTACACTATCATTCAATACATTATAAAACAGGGTTTAATTTCAAGAATAAGTTGATTACACTATCATTCAATACCAAATAAAACAGGGTTTAATTTCAAGAATAAGTTGATTACACTATCATTCAATACATAATAAAACAAGGTTTAATTTCAAGAATAAGTTGATTACACTATCATTCAGTACATAATAAAACAAGATTTAATTTCAAGAATAAGTTGATTACACTATCATTCAATACATAATAAAACAGGGTTTAATTTCAAGAATAAGTTGATCACACTATCATTCAATACATAATAAAACAGGGTTTAATTTCAAGAATAAGTTGATTACACTATCATTCAATTCGTAATAAAACAAGGTTTAATTTCAAGTATAAGTTGATTACAGTATCATTCAATACATAATAAAACAAGGTTTAATTTCAAGAATAAGTTGATTACACTATCATTCAATACATTATAAAACAGGGTTTAATTTCAAGAATAAGTTGATTACACTATCATTCAATACCAAATAAAACAGGGTTTAATTTCAAGAATAAGTTGATTACACTATCATTCAATTCGTAATAAAACAGGGTTTAATTTCAAGAATAAGTTGATTACACTATCATTCAATTCGTAATAAAACAAGGTTTAATTTCAAGAATAAGTTGTTTACAGTATCATTCAATACATAATAAAACAAGGTTTAATTTCAAGAATAAGTTGATTACAGTATCATTCAATACATAATAAAACAAGGTTTAATTTCAAGAATAAGTTGATTACACTATCATTCAGTACATAATAAAACAAGGTTTAATTTCAAGAATAAGTTGATTACACTATCATTCAATACGTAATAAAACAAGGTTTAATTTCAAGAATAAGTTGATTACAGTATCATTCAATACATAATAAAACAAGGTTTAATTTCAAGAATAAGTTGATTACACTATCATTCAGTACATAATAAAACAAGGTTTAATTTCAAGAATAAGTTGATTACACTATCATTCAATACATAATAAAACAGGGTTTAATTTCAAGAATAAGTTGATTACAGTATCATTCAATACATAATAAAACAGGGTTTAATTTCAAGAATAAGTTGATTACACTATCATTCAATTCGTAATAAAACAAGGTTTAATTTCAAGAATAAGTTGATTACAGTATCATTCAATACATAATAAAACAAGGTTTAATTTCAAGAATAAGTTGATTACACTATCATTCAATACATAATAAAACAGGGTTTAATTTCAATAATAAGTTGATTACACTATCATTCAATACATAATAAAACAGGGTTTAATTTCAAGAATAAGTTGATTACACTATCATTCAATACATAATAAAACAAGGTTTAATTTCAAGAATAAGTTGATTACAGTATCATTCAATACGTAATAAAACAAGGTTTAATTTCAAGAATAAGTTGATTACACTATCATTCAATACATAACAAAACAAGGTTTAATTTCAAGAATAAGTTGATTACAGTATCATTCAATACGTAATAAAACAAGGTTTAATTTCAAGAATAAGTTGATTACACTATCATTCAATACGTAATAAAACAAGGTTTAATTTCAAGAATAAGTTGATTACAGTATCATTCAATACATAATAAAACAAGGTTTAATTTCAAGAATAAGTTGATTACATTATCATTCAATACATTATAAAACAGGGTTTAATTTCAAGAATAAGTTGATTACACTATCATTCAATACCAAATAAAACAGGGTTTAATTTCAAGAATAAGTTGATTACACTATCATTCAATTCGTAATAAAACAGGGTTTAATTTCAAGAATAAGTTGATTACACTATCATTCAATTCGTAATAAAACAAGGTTTAATTTCAAGAATAAGTTGATTACAGTATCATTCAATACATAATAAAACAAGGTTTAATTTCAAGAATAAGTTGATTACAGTATCATTCAATACATAATAAAACAAGGTTTAATTTCAAGAATAAGTTGATTACACTATCATTCAATACATAATAAAACAAGGTTTAATTTCAAGAATAAGTTGATTACACTATCATTCAATACGTAATAAAACAAGGTTTAATTTCAAGAATAAGTTGATTACAGTATCATTCAATACATAATAAAACAAGGTTTAATTTCAAGAATAAGTTGATTACACTATCATTCAATACATAATAAAACAAGGTTTAATTTCAAGAATAAGTTGATTACACTATCATTCAATACATAATAAAACAGGGTTTAATTTCAAGAATAAGTTGATTACAGTATCATTCAATACATAATAAAACAGGGTTTAATTTCAAGAATAAGTTGATTACACTATCATTCAATTCGTAATAAAACAAGGTTTAATTTCAAGAATAAGTTGATTACAGTATCATTCAATACATAATAAAACAAGGTTTAATTTCAAGAATAAGTTGATTACACTATCATTCAATACATAATAAAACAGGGTTTAATTTCAAGAATAAGTTGATTACACTATCATTCAATACATAATAAAACAGGGTTTAATTTCAAGAATAAGTTGATTACACTATCATTCAATACATAATAAAACAAGGTTTAATTTCAAGAATAAGTTGATTACAGTATCATTCAATACATAATAAAACAAGGTTTAATTTCAAGAATAAGTTGATTACACTATCATTCAATACATAACAAAACAAGGTTTAATTTCAAGAATAAGTTGATTACACTATCATTCAATACGTAATAAAACAAGGTTTAATTTCAAGAATAAGTTGATTACACTATCATTCAATACGTAATAAAACAAGGTTTAATTTCAAGAATAAGTTGATTACAGTATCCTTCAATACATAATAAAACAAGGTTTAATTTCAAGAATAAGTTGATTACATTATCATTCAATACATTATAAAACAGGGTTTAATTTCAAGAATAAGTTGATTACACTATCATTCAATACCAAATAAAACAGGGTTTAATTTCAAGAATAAGTTGATTACACTATCATTCAATTCGTAATAAAACAGGGTTTAATTTCAAGAATAAGTTGATTACACTATCATTCAATTCGTAATAAAACAAGGTTTAATTTCAAGAATAAGTTGTTTACACTATCATTCAATACGTAATAAAACAAGGTTTAATTTCAAGAATAAGTTGATTACAGTATCATTCAATACATAATAAAACAAGGTTTAATTTCAAGAATAAGTTGATTACACTATCATTCAATACATAATAAAAAAGGGTTTAATTTCAAGAATAAGTTGATTACACTATCATTCAATTCGTAATAAAACAAGGTTTAATTTCAAGAATAAGTTGATTACAGTATCATTCAATACATAATAAAACAAGGTTTAATTTCAAGAATAAGTTGATTACACTATCATTCAATACATTATAAAACAGGGTTTAATTTCAAGAATAAGTTGATTACACTATCATTCAATACCAAATAAAACAGGGTTTAATTTCAAGAATAAGTTGATTACACTATCATTCAATTCATAATAAAACAGGGTTTAATTTCAAGAATAAGTTGATTACACTATCATTCAATACATAATAAAACAGGGTTTAATTTCAAGAATAAGTTGATTACACTATCATTCAATACATAATAAAACAAGGTTTAATTTCAAGAATAAGTTGATTACACTATCATTCAATACATAATAAAACAAGGTTTAATTTCAAGAATAAGTTGATTACACTATCATTCAATACGTAATAAAACAAGGTTTAATTTCAAGAATAAGTTGATTACACTATCATTCAATACGTAATAAAACAAGGTTTAATTTCAAGAATAAGTTGATTACACTATCATTCAATACATAATAAAACAAGGTTTAATTTCAAGAATAAGTTGATTACAGTATCATTCAATACATAATAAAACAAGGTTTAATTTCAAGAATAAGTTGATTACACTATCATTCAATACCAAATAAAACAGGGTTTAATTTCAAGAATAAGTTGATTACACTATCATTCAATACGTAATAAAACAAGGTTTAATTTCAAGAATAAGTTGATTACAGTATCATTCAATACATAATAAAACAAGGTTTAATTTCAAGAATAAGTTGATTACACTATCATTCAATACATTATAAAACAGGGTTTAATTTCAAGAATAAGTTGATTACACTATCATTCAATACATAATAAAACAGGGTTTAATTTCAAGAATAAGTTGATTACACTATCATTCAATTCATAATAAAACAGGGTTTAATTTCAAGAATAAGTTGATTACACTATCATTCAATTCGTAATAAAACAAGGTTTAATTTCAAGAATAAGTTGATTACACTATCATTCAATACGTAATAAAACAAGGTTTAATTTCAAGAATAAGTTGATTACAGTATCATTCAATACATAATAAAACAAGGTTTAATTTCAAGAATAAGTTGATTACACTATCATTCAATACATAATAAAACAGGGTTTAATTTCAAGAATAAGTTGATTACACTATCATTCAATACTTAATAAAAGAAGGTTTAATTTCAAGAATAAGTTGATTACACTATCATTCAATACATAATAAAACAAGGTTTAATTTCAAGAATAAGTTGATTACACTATCATTCAATACATAATAAAACAAGGTTTAATTTCAAGAATAAGTTGATTACACTATCATTCAATACATAATAAAACAGGGTTTAATTTCAAGAATAAGTTGATTACACTATCATTCAATACATAATAAAACAGGGTTTAATTTCAAGAATAAGTTGATTACACTATCATTCAATACATAATAAAACAGGGTTTAATTTCAAGAATAAGTTGATTACACTATCATTCAATACATAATAAAACAAGGTTTAATTTCAAGAATAAGTTGATTACACTATCATTCAATACATAATAAAACAAGGTTTAATTTCAAGAATAAGTTGATTACACTATCATTCAATACATAATAAAACAGGGTTTAATTTCAAGAATAAGTTGATTACACTATCATTCAATACATAATAAAACAGGGTTTAATTTCAAGAATAAGTTGATTACACTATCATTCAATACATAATAAAACAAGGTTTAATTTCAAGAATAAGTTGATTACACTATCATTCAATACATAATAAAACAAGGTTTAATTTCAAGAATAAGTTGATTACACTATCATTCAATACATAATAAAACAAGGTTTAATTTCAAGAATAAGTTGATTACACTATCATTCAATACATAATAAAACAAGGTTTAATTTCAAGAATAAGTTGATTACACTATCATTCAATACATAATAAAACAAGGGTTTAATTTCAAGAATAAGTTGATTACACTATCATTCAATACATAATAAAACAAGGTTTAATTTCAAGAATAAGTTGATTACACTATCATTCAATACATAATAAAACAGGGTTTAATTTCAAGAATAAGTTGATTACACTATCATTCAATACATAATAAAACAAGGTTTAATTTCAAGAATAAGTTGATTACACTATCATTCAATACATAATAAAACAAGGTTTAATTTCAAGAATAAGTTGATTACACTATCATTCAATACATAATAAAACAAGGTTTAATTTCAAGAATAAGTTGATTACACTATCATTCAATACATAATAAAACAAGGTTTAATTTCAAGAATAAGTTGATTACACTATCATTCAATACATAATAAAACAAGGTTTAATTTCAAGAATAAGTTGATTACACTATCATTCAATACATAATAAAACAAGGTTTAATTTCAAGAATAAGTTGATTACACTATCATTCAATACATAATAAAACAAGGTTTAATTTCAAGAATAAGTTGATTACACTATCATTCAATACATAATAAAACAAGGTTTAATTTCAAGAATAAGTTGATTACACTATCATTCAATACATAATAAAACAGGGTTTAATTTCAAGAATAAGTTGATTACACTATCATTCAATACATAATAAAACAAGGTTTAATTTCAAGAATAAGTTGATTACACTATCATTCAATACATAATAAAACAGGGTTTAATTTCAAGAATAAGTTGATTACACTATCATTCAATACATAATAAAACAAGGTTTAATTTCAAGAATAAGTTGATTACACTATCATTCAATACATAATAAAACAAGGTTTAATTTCAAGAATAAGTTGATTACACTATCATTCAATACATAATAAAACAAGGTTTAATTTCAAGAATAAGTTGATTACACTATCATTCAATACATAATAAAACAAGGTTTAATTTCAAGAATAAGTTGATTACACTATCATTCAATACATAATAAAACAAGGTTTAATTTCAAGAATAAGTTGATTACACTATCATTCAATACATAATAAAACAAGGTTTAATTTCAAGAATAAGTTGATTACACTATCATTCAATACATAATAAAACAAGGTTTAATTTCAAGAATAAGTTGATTACACTATCATTCAATACATAATAAAACAAGGTTTAATTTCAAGAATAAGTTGATTACACTATCATTCAATACATAATAAAACAAGGTTTAATTTCAAGAATAAGTTGATTACACTATCATTCAATACATAATAAAACAAGGTTTAATTTCAAGAATAAGTTGATTACACTATCATTCAATACATAATAAAACAAGGTTTAATTTCAAGAATAAGTTGATTACACTATCATTCAATACATAATAAAACAGGGTTTAATTTCAAGAATAAGTTGATTACACTATCATTCAATACATAATAAAACAAGGTTTAATTTCAAGAATAAGTTGATTACACTATCATTCAATACATAATAAAACAAGGTTTAATTTCAAGAATAAGTTGATTACACTATCATTCAATACATAATAAAACAAGGTTTAATTTCAAGAATAAGTTGATTACACTATCATTCAATACATAATAAAACAAGGTTTAATTTCAAGAATAAGTTGATTACACTATCATTCAATACATAATAAAACAAGGTTTAATTTCAAGAATAAGTTGATTACACTATCATTCAATACATAATAAAACAAGGTTTAATTTCAAGAATAAGTTGATTACACTATCATTCAATACATAATAAAACAAGGTTTAATTTCAAGAATAAGTTGATTACACTATCATTCAATACATAATAAAACAAGGTTTAATTTCAAGAATAAGTTGATTACACTATCATTCAATACATAATAAAACAAGGTTTAATTTCAAGAATAAGTTGATTACACTATCATTCAATACATAATAAAACAAGGTTTAATTTCAAGAATAAGTTGATTACACTATCATTCAATACATAATAAAACAAGGTTTAATTTCAAGAATAAGTTGATTACACTATCATTCAATACATAATAAAACAAGGTTTAATTTCAAGAATAAGTTGATTACACTATCATTCAATACATAATAAAACAAGGTTTAATTTCAAGAATAAGTTGATTACACTATCATTCAATACATAATAAAACAAGGTTTAATTTCAAGAATAAGTTGATTACACTATCATTCAATACATAATAAAACAAGGTTTAATTTCAAGAATAAGTTGATTACACTATCATTCAATACATAATAAAACAGGGTTTAATTTCAAGAATAAGTTGATTACACTATCATTCAATACATAATAAAACAAGGTTTAATTTCAAGAATAAGTTGATTACACTATCATTCAATACATAATAAAACAAGGTTTAATTTCAAGAATAAGTTGATTACACTATCATTCAATACATAATAAAACAAGGTTTAATTTCAAGAATAAGTTGATTACACTATCATTCAATACATAATAAAACAAGGTTTAATTTCAAGAATAAGTTGATTACACTATCATTCAATACATAATAAAACAAGGTTTAATTTCAAGAATAAGTTGATTACACTATCATTCAATACATAATAAAACAAGGTTTAATTTCAAGAATAAGTTGATTACACTATCATTCAATACATAATAAAACAAGGTTTAATTTCAAGAATAAGTTGATTACACTATCATTCAATACATAATAAAACAAGGTTTAATTTCAAGAATAAGTTGATTACAGTATCATTCAATACATAATAAAACAAGGTTTAATTTCAAGAATAAGTTGATTACACTATCATTCAATACATAATAAAACAAGGTTTAATTTCAAGAATAAGTTGATTACACTATCATTCAATACATAATAAAACAAGGTTTAATTTCAAGAATAAGTTGATTACACTATCATTCAATACATAATAAAACAAGGTTTAATTTCAAGAATAAGTTGATTACACTATCATTCAATACATAATAAAACAAGGTTTAATTTCAAGAATAAGTTGATTACACTATCATTCAATACATAATAAAACAGGGTTTAATTTCAAGAATAAGTTGATTACACTATCATTCAATACATAATAAAACAAGGTTTAATTTCAAGAATAAGTTGATTACACTATCATTCAATACATAATAAAACAAGGTTTAATTTCAAGAATAAGTTGATTACACTATCATTCAATACATAATAAAACAAGGTTTAATTTCAAGAATAAGTTGATTACACTATCATTCAATACATAATAAAACAAGGTTTAATTTCAAGAATAAGTTGATTACACTATCATTCAATACATAATAAAACAAGGTTTAATTTCAAGAATAAGTTGATTACACTATCATTCAATACATAATAAAACAAGGTTTAATTTCAAGAATAAGTTGATTACACTATCATTCAATACATAATAAAACAAGGTTTAATTTCAAGAATAAGTTGATTACACTATCATTCAATACATAATAAAACAAGGTTTAATTTCAAGAATAAGTTGATTACACTATCATTCAATACATAATAAAACAAGGTTTAATTTCAAGAATAAGTTGATTACACTATCATTCAATACATAATAAAACAGGGTTTAATTTCAAGAATAAGTTGATTACACTATCATTCAATACATAATAAAACAGGGTTTAATTTCAAGAATAAGTTGATTACACTATCATTCAATACATAATAAAACAAATTTCAAGGTTTAATTTCAAGAATAAGTTGATTACACTATCATTCAATACATAATAAAACAAGGTTTAATTTCAAGAATAAGTTGATTACACTATCATTCAATACATAATAAAACAAGGTTTAATTTCAAGAATAAGTTGATTACACTATCATTCAATACATAATAAAACAAGGTTTAATTTCAAGAATAAGTTGATTACACTATCATTCAATACATAATAAAACAAGGTTTAATTTCAAGAATAAGTTGATTACACTATCATTCAATACATAATAAAACAAGGTTTAATTTCAAGAATAAGTTGATTACACTATCATTCAATACATAATAAAACAAGGTTTAATTTCAAGAATAAGTTGATTACACTATCATTCAATACATAATAAAACAAGGGTTTAATTTCAAGAATAAGTTGATTACACTATCATTCAATACATAATAAAACAAGGTTTAATTTCAAGAATAAGTTGATTACACTATCATTCAATACATAATAAAACAATAAAACAAGGTTTAATTTCAAGAATAAGTTGATTACACTATCATTCAATACATAATAAAACAAGGTTTAATTTCAAGAATAAGTTGATTACACTATCATTCAATACATAATAAAACAAGGTTTAATTTCAAGAATAAGTTGATTACACTATCATTCAATACATAATAAAACAAGGTTTAATTTCAAGAATAAGTTGATTACACTATCATTCAATACATAATAAAACAAGGTTTAATTTCAAGAATAAGTTGATTACACTATCATTCAATACATAATAAAACAAGGTTTAATTTCAAGAATAAGTTGATTACACTATCATTCAATACATAATAAAACAAGGTTTAATTTCAAGAATAAGTTGATTACACTATCATTCAATACATAATAAAACAAGGTTTAATTTCAAGAATAAGTTGATTACACTATCATTCAATACATAATAAAACAGGGTTTAATTTCAAGAATAAGTTGATTACACTATCATTCAATACATAATAAAACAAGGTTTAATTTCAAGAATAAGTTGATTACACTATCATTCAATACATAATAAAACAAGGTTTAATTTCAAGAATAAGTTGATTACACTATCATTCAATACATAATAAAACAGGGTTTAATTTCAAGAATAAGTTGATTACACTATCATTCAATACATAATAAAACAAGGTTTAATTTCAAGAATAAGTTGATTACACTATCATTCAATACATAATAAAACAAGGTTTAATTTCAAGAATAAGTTGATTACACTATCATTCAATACATAATAAAACAAGGTTTAATTTCAAGAATAAGTTGATTACACTATCATTCAATACATAATAAAACAAGGTTTAATTTCAAGAATAAGTTGATTACACTATCATTCAATACATAATAAAACAAGGTTTAATTTCAAGAATAAGTTGATTACACTATCATTCAATACATAATAAAACAAGGTTTAATTTCAAGAATAAGTTGATTACACTATCATTCAATACATAATAAAACAGGGTTTAATTTCAAGAATAAGTTGATTACACTATCATTCAATACATAATAAAACAGGGTTTAATTTCAAGAATAAGTTGATTACACTATCATTCAATACATAATAAAACAAGGTTTAATTTCAAGAATAAGTTGATTACACTATCATTCAATACATAATAAAACAAGGTTTAATTTCAAGAATAAGTTGATTACACTATCATTCAATACATAATAAAACAAGGTTTAATTTCAAGAATAAGTTGATTACACTATCATTCAATACATAATAAAACAAGGTTTAATTTCAAGAATAAGTTGATTACACTATCATTCAATACATAATAAAACAAGGTTTAATTTCAAGAATAAGTTGATTACACTATCATTCAATACATAATAAAACAAGGTTTAATTTCAAGAATAAGTTGATTACACTATCATTCAATACATAATAAAACAAGGTTTAATTTCAAGAATAAGTTGATTACACTATCATTCAATACATAATAAAACAAGGTTTAATTTCAAGAATAAGTTGATTACACTATCATTCAATACATAATAAAACAAGGTTTAATTTCAAGAATAAGTTGATTACACTATCATTCAATACATAATAAAACAAGGTTTAATTTCAAGAATAAGTTGATTACACTATCATTCAATACATAATAAAACAAGGTTTAATTTCAAGAATAAGTTGATTACACTATCATTCAATACATAATAAAACAGGGTTTAATTTCAAGAATAAGTTGATTACACTATCATTCAATACATAATAAAACAAGGTTTAATTTCAAGAATAAGTTGATTACACTATCATTCAATACATAATAAAACAAGGTTTAATTTCAAGAATAAGTTGATTACACTATCATTCAATACATAATAAAACAAGGTTTAATTTCAAGAATAAGTTGATTACACTATCATTCAATACATAATAAAACAAGGTTTAATTTCAAGAATAAGTTGATTACACTATCATTCAATACATAATAAAACAAGGAATAAGTTGATTACACTATCATTCAATACATAATAAAACAAGGTTTAATTTCAAGAATAAGTTGATTACACTATCATTCAATACATAATAAAACAAGGTTTAATTTCAAGAATAAGTTGATTACACTATCATTCAATACATAATAAAACAAGGTTTAATTTCAAGAATAAGTTGATTACACTATCATTCAATACATAATAAAACAAGGTTTAATTTCAAGAATAAGTTGATTACACTATCATTCAATACATAATAAAACAAGGTTTAATTTCAAGAATAAGTTGATTACACTATCATTCAATACATAATAAAACAAGGTTTAATTTCAAGAATAAGTTGATTACACTATCATTCAATACATAATAAAACAAGGTTTAATTTCAAGAATAAGTTGATTACACTATCATTCAATACATAATAAAACAAGGTTTAATTTCAAGAATAAGTTGATTACACTATCATTCAATACATAATAAAACAAGGTTTAATTTCAAGAATAAGTTGATTACACTATCATTCAATACATAATAAAACAAGGTTTAATTTCAAGAATAAGTTGATTACACTATCATTCAATACATAATAAAACAAGGTTTAATTTCAAGAATAAGTTGATTACACTATCATTCAATACATAATAAAACAAGGTTTAATTTCAAGAATAAGTTGATTACACTATCATTCAATACATAATAAAACAGGGTTTAATTTCAAGAATAAGTTGATTACACTATCATTCAATACATAATAAAACAAGGTTTAATTTCAAGAATAAGTTGATTACACTATCATTCAATACATAATAAAACAAGGTTTAATTTCAAGAATAAGTTGATTACACTATCATTCAATACATAATAAAACAGGGTTTAATTTCAAGAATAAGTTGATTACACTATCATTCAATACATAATAAAACAAGGTTTAATTTCAAGAATAAGTTGATTACACTATCATTCAATACATAATAAAACAAGGTTTAATTTCAAGAATAAGTTGATTACACTATCATTCAATACATAATAAAACAAGGTTTAATTTCAAGAATAAGTTGATTACACTATCATTCAATACATAATAAAACAAGGTTTAATTTCAAGAATAAGTTGATTACACTATCATTCAATACATAATAAAACAAGGTTTAATTTCAAGAATAAGTTGATTACACTATCATTCAATACATAATAAAACAAGGTTTAATTTCAAGAATAAGTTGATTACACTATCATTCAATACATAATAAAACAAGGTTTAATTTCAAGAATAAGTTGATTACACTATCATTCAATACATAATAAAACAAGGTTTAATTTCAAGAATAAGTTGATTACACTATCATTCAATACATAATAAAACAGGGTTTAATTTCAAGAATAAGTTGATTACACTATCATTCAATACATAATAAAACAGGGTTTAATTTCAAGAATAAGTTGATTACACTATCATTCAATACATAATAAAACAAGGTTTAATTTCAAGAATAAGTTGATTACACTATCATTCAATACATAATAAAACAAGGTTTAATTTCAAGAATAAGTTGATTACACTATCATTCAATACATAATAAAACAAGGTTTAATTTCAAGAATAAGTTGATTACACTATCATTCAATACATAATAAAACAGGGTTTAATTTCAAGAATAAGTTGATTACACTATCATTCAATACATAATAAAACAAGGTTTAATTTCAAGAATAAGTTGATTACACTATCATTCAATACATAATAAAACAAGGTTTAATTTCAAGAATAAGTTGATTACACTATCATTCAATACATAATAAAACAAGGTTTAATTTCAAGAATAAGTTGATTACACTATCATTCAATACATAATAAAACAAGGTTTAATTTCAAGAATAAGTTGATTACACTATCATTCAATACATAATAAAACAAGGTTTAATTTCAAGAATAAGTTGATTACACTATCATTCAATACATAATAAAACAAGGTTTAATTTCAAGAATAAGTTGATTACACTATCATTCAATACATAATAAAACAAGGTTTAATTTCAAGAATAAGTTGATTACACTATCATTCAATACATAATAAAACAGGGTTTAATTTCAAGAATAAGTTGATTACACTATCATTCAATACATAATAAAACAAGGGTTTAATTTCAAGAATAAGTTGATTACACTATCATTCAATACATAATAAAACAAGGTTTAATTTCAAGAATAAGTTGATTACACTATCATTCAATACATAATAAAACAAGGTTTAATTTCAAGAATAAGTTGATTACACTATCATTCAATACATAATAAAACAAGGTTTAATTTCAAGAATAAGTTGATTACACTATCATTCAATACATAATAAAACAAGGTTTAATTTCAAGAATAAGTTGATTACACTATCATTCAATACATAATAAAACAAATTTCAAGGTTTAATTTCAAGAATAAGTTGATTACACTATCATTCAATACATAATAAAACAAGGTTTAATTTCAAGAATAAGTTGATTACACTATCATTCAATACATAATAAAACAAGGTTTAATTTCAAGAATAAGTTGATTACACTATCATTCAATACATAATAAAACAGGGTTTAATTTCAAGAATAAGTTGATTACACTATCATTCAATACATAATAAAACAGGGTTTAATTTCAAGAATAAGTTGATTACACTATCATTCAATACATAATAAAACAAGGTTTAATTTCAAGAATAAGTTGATTACACTATCATTCAATACATAATAAAACAAGGTTTAATTTCAAGAATAAGTTGATTACACTATCATTCAATACATAATAAAACAAGGTTTAATTTCAAGAATAAGTTGATTACACTATCATTCAATACATAATAAAACAAGGTTTAATTTCAAGAATAAGTTGATTACACTATCATTCAATACATAATAAAACAAGGTTTAATTTCAAGAATAAGTTGATTACACTATCATTCAATACATAATAAAACAAGGTTTAATTTCAAGAATAAGTTGATTACACTATCATTCAATACATAATAAAACAAGGTTTAATTTCAAGAATAAGTTGATTACACTATCATTCAATACATAATAAAACAGGGTTTAATTTCAAGAATAAGTTGATTACACTATCATTCAATACATAATAAAACAAGGTTTAATTTCAAGAATAAGTTGATTACACTATCATTCAATACATAATAAAACAAGGTTTAATTTCAAGAATAAGTTGATTACACTATCATTCAATACATAATAAAACAAGGTTTAATTTCAAGAATAAGTTGATTACACTATCATTCAATACATAATAAAACAAGGTTTAATTTCAAGAATAAGTTGATTACACTATCATTCAATACATAATAAAACAAGGTTTAATTTCAAGAATAAGTTGATTACACTATCATTCAATACATAATAAAACAAGGTTTAATTTCAAGAATAAGTTGATTACACTATCATTCAATACATAATAAAACAAGGTTTAATTTCAAGAATAAGTTGATTACACTATCATTCAATACATAATAAAACAAGGTTTAATTTCAAGAATAAGTTGATTACACTATCATTCAATACATAATAAAACAAGGTTTAATTTCAAGAATAAGTTGATTACACTATCATTCAATACATAATAAAACAAGGTTTAATTTCAAGAATAAGTTGATTACACTATCATTCAATACATAATAAAACAAGGTTTAATTTCAAGAATAAGTTGATTACACTATCATTCAATACATAATAAAACAAGGTTTAATTTCAAGAATAAGTTGATTACACTATCATTCAATACATAATAAAACAAGGTTTAATTTCAAGAATAAGTTGATTACACTATCATTCAATACATAATAAAACAAGGTTTAATTTCAAGAATAAGTTGATTACACTATCATTCAATACATAATAAAACAAGGTTTAATTTCAAGAATAAGTTGATTACACTATCATTCAATACATAATAAAACAAGGTTTAATTTCAAGAATAAGTTGATTACACTATCATTCAATACATAATAAAACAAGGTTTAATTTCAAGAATAAGTTGATTACACTATCATTCAATACATAATAAAACAAGGTTTAATTTCAAGAATAAGTTGATTACACTATCATTCAATACATAATAAAACAAGGTTTAATTTCAAGAATAAGTTGATTACACTATCATTCAATACATAATAAAACAGGGTTTAATTTCAAGAATAAGTTGATTACACTATCATTCAATACATAATAAAACAGGGTTTAATTTCAAGAATAAGTTGATTACACTATCATTCAATACATAATAAAACAAGGTTTAATTTCAAGAATAAGTTGATTACACTATCATTCAATACATAATAAAACAAGGTTTAATTTCAAGAATAAGTTGATTACACTATCATTCAATACATAATAAAACAAGGTTTAATTTCAAGAATAAGTTGATTACACTATCATTCAATACATAATAAAACAAGGTTTAATTTCAAGAATAAGTTGATTACACTATCATTCAATACATAATAAAACAAGGTTTAATTTCAAGAATAAGTTGATTACACTATCATTCAATACATAATAAAACAAGGTTTAATTTCAAGAATAAGTTGATTACACTATCATTCAATACATAATAAAACAAGGTTTAATTTCAAGAATAAGTTGATTACACTATCATTCAATACATAATAAAACAAGGTTTAATTTCAAGAATAAGTTGATTACACTATCATTCAATACATAATAAAACAAGGTTTAATTTCAAGAATAAGTTGATTACACTATCATTCAATACATAATAAAACAAGGTTTAATTTCAAGAATAAGTTGATTACACTATCATTCAATACATAATAAAACAAGGTTTAATTTCAAGAATAAGTTGATTACACTATCATTCAATACATAATAAAACAAGGTTTAATTTCAAGAATAAGTTGATTACACTATCATTCAATACATAATAAAACAAGGTTTAATTTCAAGAATAAGTTGATTACACTATCATTCAATACATAATAAAACAAGGTTTAATTTCAAGAATAAGTTGATTACACTATCATTCAATACATAATAAAACAAGGTTTAATTTCAAGAATAAGTTGATTACACTATCATTCAATACATAATAAAACAAGGTTTAATTTCAAGAATAAGTTGATTACACTATCATTCAATACATAATAAAACAAGGTTTAATTTCAAGAATAAGTTGATTACACTATCATTCAATACATAATAAAACAAGGTTTAATTTCAAGAATAAGTTGATTACACTATCATTCAATACATAATAAAACACTATCATTCAATACATAATAAAACAAGGTTTAATTTCAAGAATAAGTTGATTACACTATCATTCAATACATAATAAAACAAGGTTTAATTTCAAGAATAAGTTGATTACACTATCATTCAATACATAATAAAACAAGGTTTAATTTCAAGAATAAGTTGATTACACTATCATTCAATACATAATAAAACAAGGTTTAATTTCAAGAATAAGTTGATTACACTATCATTCAATACATAATAAAACAAGGTTTAATTTCAAGAATAAGTTGATTACACTATCATTCAATACATAATAAAACAAGGTTTAATTTCAAGAATAAGTTGATTACACTATCATTCAGTACATAATAAAACAAGGTTTAATTTCAAGAATAAGTTGATTACACTATCATTCAATACATAATAAAACAGGGTTTAATTTCAAGAATAAGTTGATTACACTATCATTCAATACATAATAAAACAGGGTTTAATTTCAAGAATAAGTTGATTACACTATCATTCAATACATAATAAAACAGGGTTTAATTTCAAGAATAAGTTGATTACACTATCATTCAATACATAATAAAACAAGGTTTAATTTCAAGAATAAGTTGATTACACTATCATTCAATACATAATAAAACAAGGTTTAATTTCAAGAATAAGTTGATTACACTATCATTCAATACATAATAAAACAAGGTTTAATTTCAAGAATAAGTTGATTACACTATCATTCAATACATAATAAAACAAGGTTTAATTTCAAGAATAAGTTGATTACACTATCATTCAATACATAATAAAACAAGGTTTAATTTCAAGAATAAGTTGATTACACTATCATTCAATACATAATAAAACAAGGTTTAATTTCAAGAATAAGTTGATTACACTATCATTCAATACATAATAAAACAAGGTTTAATTTCAAGAATAAGTTGATTACACTATCATTCAATACATAATAAAACAAGGTTTAATTTCAAGAATAAGTTGATTACACTATCATTCAATACATAATAAAACAAGGTTTAATTTCAAGAATAAGTTGATTACACTATCATTCAATACATAATAAAACAAGGTTTAATTTCAAGAATAAGTTGATTACACTATCATTCAATACATAATAAAACAGGGTTTAATTTCAAGAATAAGTTGATTACACTATCATTCAATACATAATAAAACAGGGTTTAATTTCAAGAATAAGTTGATTACACTATCATTCAATACATAATAAAACAAGGTTTAATTTCAAGAATAAGTTGATTACACTATCATTCAATACATAATAAAACAAGGTTTAATTTCAAGAATAAGTTGATTACACTATCATTCAATACATAATAAAACAAGGGTTTAATTTCAAGAATAAGTTGATTACACTATCATTCAATACATAATAAAACAAGGTTTAATTTCAAGAATAAGTTGATTACACTATCATTCAATACATAATAAAACAAGGTTTAATTTCAAGAATAAGTTGATTACACTATCATTCAATACATAATAAAACAAGGTTTAATTTCAAGAATAAGTTGATTACACTATCATTCAATACATAATAAAACAAGGTTTAATTTCAAGAATAAGTTGATTACACTATCATTCAATACATAATAAAACAAGGTTTAATTTCAAGAATAAGTTGATTACACTATCATTCAATACATAATAAAACAAGGTTTAATTTCAAGAATAAGTTGATTACACTATCATTCAATACATAATAAAACAAGGTTTAATTTCAAGAATAAGTTGATTACACTATCATTCAATACATAATAAAACAAGGTTTAATTTCAAGAATAAGTTGATTACACTATCATTCAATACATAATAAAACAAGGTTTAATTTCAAGAATAAGTTGATTACACTATCATTCAATACATAATAAAACAAGGTTTAATTTCAAGAATAAGTTGATTACACTATCATTCAATACATAATAAAACAAGGTTTAATTTCAAGAATAAGTTGATTACACTATCATTCAATACATAATAAAACAAGGTTTAATTTCAAGAATAAGTTGATTACACTATCATTCAATACATAATAAAACAAGGGTTTAATTTCAAGAATAAGTTGATTACACTATCATTCAATACATAATAAAACAAGGTTTAATTTCAAGAATAAGTTGATTACACTATCATTCAATACATAATAAAACAAGGTTTAATTTCAAGAATAAGTTGATTACACTATCATTCAATACATAATAAAACAGGGTTTAATTTCAAGAATAAGTTGATTACACTATCATTCAATACATAATAAAACAGGGTTTAATTTCAAGAATAAGTTGATTACACTATCATTCAATACATAATAAAACAAGGTTTAATTTCAAGAATAAGTTGATTACACTATCATTCAATACATAATAAAACAAGGTTTAATTTCAAGAATAAGTTGATTACACTATCATTCAATACATAATAAAACAAGGTTTAATTTCAAGAATAAGTTGATTACACTATCATTCAATACATAATAAAACAAGGTTTAATTTCAAGAATAAGTTGATTACACTATCATTCAATACATAATAAAACAAGGTTTAATTTCAAGAATAAGTTGATTACACTATCATTCAATACATAATAAAACAAGGTTTAATTTCAAGAATAAGTTGATTACACTATCATTCAATACATAATAAAACAAGGTTTAATTTCAAGAATAAGTTGATTACACTATCATTCAATACATAATAAAACAAGGTTTAATTTCAAGAATAAGTTGATTACACTATCATTCAATACATAATAAAACAAGGTTTAATTTCAAGAATAAGTTGATTACACTATCATTCAATACATAATAAAACAAGGTTTAATTTCAAGAATAAGTTGATTACACTATCATTCAATACATAATAAAACAAGGTTTAATTTCAAGAATAAGTTGATTACACTATCATTCAATACATAATAAAACAAGGTTTAATTTCAAGAATAAGTTGATTACACTATCATTCAATACATAATAAAACAAGGTTTAATTTCAAGAATAAGTTGATTACACTATCATTCAATACATAATAAAACAAGGTTTAATTTCAAGAATAAGTTGATTACACTATCATTCAATACATAATAAAACAAGGTTTAATTTCAAGAATAAGTTGATTACACTATCATTCAATACATAATAAAACAAGGTTTAATTTCAAGAATAAGTTGATTACACTATCATTCAATACATAATAAAACAAGGTTTAATTTCAAGAATAAGTTGATTACACTATCATTCAATACATAATAAAACAAGGTTTAATTTCAAGAATAAGTTGATTACACTATCATTCAATACATAATAAAACAAGGTTTAATTTCAAGAATAAGTTGATTACACTATCATTCAATACATAATAAAACAAGGTTTAATTTCAAGAATAAGTTGATTACACTATCATTCAATACATAATAAAACAGGGTTTAATTTCAAGAATAAGTTGATTACACTATCATTCAATACATAATAAAACAGGGTTTAATTTCAAGAATAAGTTGATTACACTATCATTCAATACATAATAAAACAAGGTTTAATTTCAAGAATAAGTTGATTACACTATCATTCAATACATAATAAAACAAGGTTTAATTTCAAGAATAAGTTGATTACACTATCATTCAATACATAATAAAACAAGGTTTAATTTCAAGAATAAGTTGATTACACTATCATTCAATACATAATAAAACAAGGTTTAATTTCAAGAATAAGTTGATTACACTATCATTCAATACATAATAAAACAAGGTTTAATTTCAAGAATAAGTTGATTACACTATCATTCAATACATAATAAAACAAGGTTTAATTTCAAGAATAAGTTGATTACACTATCATTCAATACATAATAAAACAAGGTTTAATTTCAAGAATAAGTTGATTACACTATCATTCAATACATAATAAAACAAGGTTTAATTTCAAGAATAAGTTGATTACACTATCATTCAATACATAATAAAACAAGGTTTAATTTCAAGAATAAGTTGATTACACTATCATTCAATACATAATAAAACAAGGTTTAATTTCAAGAATAAGTTGATTACACTATCATTCAATACATAATAAAACAAGGTTTAATTTCAAGAATAAGTTGATTACACTATCATTCAATACATAATAAAACAAGGTTTAATTTCAAGAATAAGTTGATTACACTATCATTCAATACATAATAAAACAAGGTTTAATTTCAAGAATAAGTTGATTACACTATCATTCAATACATAATAAAACAAGGTTTAATTTCAAGAATAAGTTGATTACACTATCATTCAATACATAATAAAACAAGGTTTAATTTCAAGAATAAGTTGATTACACTATCATTCAATACATAATAAAACAAGGTTTAATTTCAAGAATAAGTTGATTACACTATCATTCAATACATAATAAAACAAGGTTTAATTTCAAGAATAAGTTGATTACACTATCATTCAATACATAATAAAACAAGGTTTAATTTCAAGAATAAGTTGATTACACTATCATTCAATACATAATAAAACAAGGTTTAATTTCAAGAATAAGTTGATTACACTATCATTCAATACATAATAAAACAAGGTTTAATTTCAAGAATAAGTTGATTACACTATCATTCAATACATAATAAAACAAGGTTTAATTTCAAGAATAAGTTGATTACACTATCATTCAATACATAATAAAACAAGGTTTAATTTCAAGAATAAGTTGATTACACTATCATTCAATACATAATAAAACAAGGTTTAATTTCAAGAATAAGTTGATTACACTATCATTCAATACATAATAAAACAAGGTTTAATTTCAAGAATAAGTTGATTACACTATCATTCAATACATAATAAAACAAGGTTTAATTTCAAGAATAAGTTGATTACACTATCATTCAATACATAATAAAACAAGGTTTAATTTCAAGAATAAGTTGATTACACTATCATTCAATACATAATAAAACAAGGTTTAATTTCAAGAATAAGTTGATTACACTATCATTCAATACATAATAAAACAAGGTTTAATTTCAAGAATAAGTTGATTACACTATCATTCAATACATAATAAAACAAGGTTTAATTTCAAGAATAAGTTGATTACACTATCATTCAATACATAATAAAACAAGGTTTAATTTCAAGAATAAGTTGATTACACTATCATTCAATACATAATAAAACAAGGTTTAATTTCAAGAATAAGTTGATTACACTATCATTCAATACATAATAAAACAGGGTTTAATTTCAAGAATAAGTTGATTACACTATCATTCAATACATAATAAAACAAGGTTTAATTTCAAGAATAAGTTGATTACACTATCATTCAATACATAATAAAACAAGGTTTAATTTCAAGAATAAGTTGATTACACTATCATTCAATACATAATAAAACAAGGTTTAATTTCAAGAATAAGTTGATTACACTATCATTCAATACATAATAAAACAAGGTTTAATTTCAAGAATAAGTTGATTACACTATCATTCAATACATAATAAAACAAGGTTTAATTTCAAGAATAAGTTGATTACACTATCATTCAATACATAATAAAACAAGGTTTAATTTCAAGAATAAGTTGATTACACTATCATTCAATACATAATAAAACAAGGTTTAATTTCAAGAATAAGTTGATTACACTATCATTCAATACATAATAAAACAAGGTTTAATTTCAAGAATAAGTTGATTACACTATCATTCAATACATAATAAAACAGGGTTTAATTTCAAGAATAAGTTGATTACACTATCATTCAATACATAATAAAACAGGGTTTAATTTCAAGAATAAGTTGATTACACTATCATTCAATACATAATAAAACAAGGTTTAATTTCAAGAATAAGTTGATTACACTATCATTCAATACATAATAAAACAAGGTTTAATTTCAAGAATAAGTTGATTACACTATCATTCAATACATAATAAAACAAGGTTTAATTTCAAGAATAAGTTGATTACACTATCATTCAATACATAATAAAACAAGGTTTAATTTCAAGAATAAGTTGATTACACTATCATTCAATACATAATAAAACAAGGTTTAATTTCAAGAATAAGTTGATTACACTATCATTCAATACATAATAAAACAAGGTTTAATTTCAAGAATAAGTTGATTACACTATCATTCAATACATAATAAAACAAGGTTTAATTTCAAGAATAAGTTGATTACACTATCATTCAATACATAATAAAACAGGGTTTAATTTCAAGAATAAGTTGATTACACTATCATTCAATACATAATAAAACAGGGTTTAATTTCAAGAATAAGTTGATTACACTATCATTCAATACATAATAAAACAAGGTTTAATTTCAAGAATAAGTTGATTACACTATCATTCAATACATAATAAAACAAGGTTTAATTTCAAGAATAAGTTGATTACACTATCATTCAATACATAATAAAACAAGGTTTAATTTCAAGAATAAGTTGATTACACTATCATTCAATACATAATAAAACAAGGTTTAATTTCAAGAATAAGTTGATTACACTATCATTCAATACATAATAAAACAAGGTTTAATTTCAAGAATAAGTTGATTACACTATCATTCAATACATAATAAAACAAGGTTTAATTTCAAGAATAAGTTGATTACACTATCATTCAATACATAATAAAACAAGGTTTAATTTCAAGAATAAGTTGATTACACTATCATTCAATACATAATAAAACAAGGTTTAATTTCAAGAATAAGTTGATTACACTATCATTCAATACATAATAAAACAGGGTTTAATTTCAAGAATAAGTTGATTACACTATCATTCAATACATAATAAAACAAGGTTTAATTTCAAGAATAAGTTGATTACACTATCATTCAATACATAATAAAACAAGGTTTAATTTCAAGAATAAGTTGATTACACTATCATTCAATACATAATAAAACAAGGTTTAATTTCAAGAATAAGTTGATTACACTATCATTCAATACATAATAAAACAAGGTTTAATTTCAAGAATAAGTTGATTACACTATCATTCAATACATAATAAAACAGGGTTTAATTTCAAGAATAAGTTGATTACACTATCATTCAATACATAATAAAACAAGGTTTAATTTCAAGAATAAGTTGATTACACTATCATTCAATACATAATAAAACAAGGTTTAATTTCAAGAATAAGTTGATTACACTATCATTCAATACATAATAAAACAAGGTTTAATTTCAAGAATAAGTTGATTACACTATCATTCAATACATAATAAAACAAGGTTTAATTTCAAGAATAAGTTGATTACACTATCATTCAATACATAATAAAACAAGGTTTAATTTCAAGAATAAGTTGATTACACTATCATTCAATACATAATAAAACAAGGTTTAATTTCAAGAATAAGTTGATTACACTATCATTCAATACATAATAAAACAAGGTTTAATTTCAAGAATAAGTTGATTACACTATCATTCAATACATAATAAAACAGGGTTTAATTTCAAGAATAAGTTGATTACACTATCATTCAATACATAATAAAACAAGGTTTAATTTCAAGAATAAGTTGATTACACTATCATTCAATACATAATAAAACAAGGTTTAATTTCAAGAATAAGTTGATTACACTATCATTCAATACATAATAAAACAAGGTTTAATTTCAAGAATAAGTTGATTACACTATCATTCAATACATAATAAAACAAGGTTTAATTTCAAGAATAAGTTGATTACACTATCATTCAATACATAATAAAACAAGGTTTAATTTCAAGAATAAGTTGATTACACTATCATTCAATACATAATAAAACAGGGTTTAATTTCAAGAATAAGTTGATTACACTATCATTCAATACATAATAAAACAAGGTTTAATTTCAAGAATAAGTTGATTACACTATCATTCAATACATAATAAAACAAGGTTTAATTTCAAGAATAAGTTGATTACACTATCATTCAATACATAATAAAACAAGGTTTAATTTCAAGAATAAGTTGATTACACTATCATTCAATACATAATAAAACAGGGTTTAATTTCAAGAATAAGTTGATTACACTATCATTCAATACATAATAAAACAAGGTTTAATTTCAAGAATAAGTTGATTACACTATCATTCAATACATAATAAAACAAGGTTTAATTTCAAGAATAAGTTGATTACACTATCATTCAATACATAATAAAACAAGGTTTAATTTCAAGAATAAGTTGATTACACTATCATTCAATACATAATAAAACAAGGTTTAATTTCAAGAATAAGTTGATTACACTATCATTCAATACATAATAAAACAAGGTTTAATTTCAAGAATAAGTTGATTACACTATCATTCAATACATAATAAAACAAGGTTTAATTTCAAGAATAAGTTGATTACACTATCATTCAATACATAATAAAACAAGGTTTAATTTCAAGAATAAGTTGATTACACTATCATTCAATACATAATAAAACAAGGTTTAATTTCAAGAATAAGTTGATTACACTATCATTCAATACATAATAAAACAAGGTTTAATTTCAAGAATAAGTTGATTACACTATCATTCAATACATAATAAAACAAGGTTTAATTTCAAGAATAAGTTGATTACACTATCATTCAATACATAATAAAACAAGGTTTAATTTCAAGAATAAGTTGATTACACTATCATTCAATACATAATAAAACAAGGTTTAATTTCAAGAATAAGTTGATTACACTATCATTCAATACATAATAAAACAAGGTTTAATTTCAAGAATAAGTTGATTACACTATCATTCAATACATAATAAAACAAGGTTTAATTTCAAGAATAAGTTGATTACACTATCATTCAATACATAATAAAACAAGGTTTAATTTCAAGAATAAGTTGATTACACTATCATTCAATACATAATAAAACAAGGTTTAATTTCAAGAATAAGTTGATTACACTATCATTCAATACATAATAAAACAGGGTTTAATTTCAAGAATAAGTTGATTACACTATCATTCAATACATAATAAAACAAGGTTTAATTTCAAGAATAAGTTGATTACACTATCATTCAATACATAATAAAACAAGGTTTAATTTCAAGAATAAGTTGATTACACTATCATTCAATACATAATAAAACAAGGTTTAATTTCAAGAATAAGTTGATTACACTATCATTCAATACATAATAAAACAGGGTTTAATTTCAAGAATAAGTTGATTACACTATCATTCAATACATAATAAAACAAGGTTTAATTTCAAGAATAAGTTGATTACACTATCATTCAATACATAATAAAACAAGGTTTAATTTCAAGAATAAGTTGATTACACTATATCATTCAATACATAATAAAACAAGGTTTAATTTCAAGAATAAGTTGATTACACTATCATTCAATACATAATAAAACAAGGTTTAATTTCAAGAATAAGTTGATTACACTATCATTCAATACATAATAAAACAGGGTTTAATTTCAAGAATAAGTTGATTACACTATCATTCAATACATAATAAAACAAGGTTTAATTTCAAGAATAAGTTGATTACACTATCATTCAATACATAATAAAACAAGGTTTAATTTCAAGAATAAGTTGATTACACTATCATTCAATACATAATAAAACAAGGTTTAATTTCAAGAATAAGTTGATTACACTATCATTCAATACATAATAAAACAAGGTTTAATTTCAAGAATAAGTTGATTACACTATCATTCAATACATAATAAAACAAGGTTTAATTTCAAGAATAAGTTGATTACACTATCATTCAATACATAATAAAACAAGGTTTAATTTCAAGAATAAGTTGATTACACTATCATTCAATACATAATAAAACAAGGTTTAATTTCAAGAATAAGTTGATTACACTATCATTCAATACATAATAAAACAGGGTTTAATTTCAAGAATAAGTTGATTACACTATCATTCAATACATAATAAAACAAGGTTTAATTTCAAGAATAAGTTGATTACACTATCATTCAATACATAATAAAACAAGGTTTAATTTCAAGAATAAGTTGATTACACTATCATTCAATACATAATAAAACAAGGTTTAATTTCAAGAATAAGTTGATTACACTATCATTCAATACATAATAAAACAAGGTTTAATTTCAAGAATAAGTTGATTACACTATCATTCAATACATAATAAAACAAGGTTTAATTTCAAGAATAAGTTGATTACACTATCATTCAATACATAATAAAACAAGGTTTAATTTCAAGAATAAGTTGATTACACTATCATTCAATACATAATAAAACAAGGTTTAATTTCAAGAATAAGTTGATTACACTATCATTCAATACATAATAAAACAAGGTTTAATTTCAAGAATAAGTTGATTACACTATCATTCAATACATAATAAAACAAGGTTTAATTTCAAGAATAAGTTGATTACACTATCATTCAATACATAATAAAACAAGGTTTAATTTCAAGAATAAGTTGATTACACTATCATTCAATACATAATAAAACAAGGTTTAATTTCAAGAATAAGTTGATTACACTATCATTCAATACATAATAAAACAAGGTTTAATTTCAAGAATAAGTTGATTACACTATCATTCAATACATAATAAAACAAGGTTTAATTTCAAGAATAAGTTGATTACACTATCATTCAATACATAATAAAACAAGGTTTAATTTCAAGAATAAGTTGATTACACTATCATTCAATACATAATAAAACAAGGTTTAATTTCAAGAATAAGTTGATTACACTATCATTCAATACATAATAAAACAAGGTTTAATTTCAAGAATAAGTTGATTACACTATCATTCAATACATAATAAAACAAGGTTTAATTTCAAGAATAAGTTGATTACACTATCATTCAATACATAATAAAACAAGGTTTAATTTCAAGAATAAGTTGATTACACTATCATTCAATACATAATAAAACAAGGTTTAATTTCAAGAATAAGTTGATTACACTATCATTCAATACATAATAAAACAAGGTTTAATTTCAAGAATAAGTTGATTACACTATCATTCAATACATAATAAAACAAGGTTTAATTTCAAGAATAAGTTGATTACACTATCATTCAATACACTAATAAAACAAGGTTTAATTTCAAGAATAAGTTGATTACACTATCATTCAATACATAATAAAACAAGGTTTAATTTCAAGAATAAGTTGATTACACTATCATTCAATACATAATAAAACAAGGTTTAATTTCAAGAATAAGTTGATTACACTATCATTCAATACATAATAAAACAAGGTTTAATTTCAAGAATAAGTTGATTACACTATCATTCAATACATAATAAAACAGGGTTTAATTTCAAGAATAAGTTGATTACACTATCATTCAATACATAATAAAACAAATAAGTTGGTTTAATTTCAAGAATAAGTTGATTACACTATCATTCAATACATAATAAAACAAGGTTTAATTTCAAGAATAAGTTGATTACACTATCATTCAATACATAATAAAACAAGGTTTAATTTCAAGAATAAGTTGATTACACTATCATTCAATACATAATAAAACAGGGTTTAATTTCAAGAATAAGTTGATTACACTATCATTCAATACATAATAAAACAGGGTTTAATTTCAAGAATAAGTTGATTACACTATCATTCAATACATAATAAAACAGGGTTTAATTTCAAGAATAAGTTGATTACACTATCATTCAATACATAATAAAACAAGGTTTAATTTCAAGAATAAGTTGATTACACTATCATTCAATACATAATAAAACAGGGTTTAATTTCAAGAATAAGTTGATTACACTATCATTCAATACATAATAAAACAGGGTTTAATTTCAAGAATAAGTTGATTACACTATCATTCAATACATAATAAAACAAGGTTTAATTTCAAGAATAAGTTGATTACACTATCATTCAATACATAATAAAACAAGGTTTAATTTCAAGAATAAGTTGATTACACTATCATTCAATACATAATAAAACAAGGTTTAATTTCAAGAATAAGTTGATTACACTATCATTCAATACATAATAAAACAAGGTTTAATTTCAAGAATAAGTTGATTACACTATCATTCAATACATAATAAAACAGGGTTTAATTTCAAGAATAAGTTGATTACACTATCATTCAATACATAATAAAACAAGGTTTAATTTCAAGAATAAGTTGATTACACTATCATTCAATACATAATAAAACAAGGTTTAATTTCAAGAATAAGTTGATTACACTATCATTCAATACATAATAAAACAAGGTTTAATTTCAAGAATAAGTTGATTACACTATCATTCAATACATAATAAAACAAGGTTTAATTTCAAGAATAAGTTGATTACACTATCATTCAATACATAATAAAACAAGGTTTAATTTCAAGAATAAGTTGATTACACTATCATTCAATACATAATAAAACAAGGTTTAATTTCAAGAATAAGTTGATTACACTATCATTCAATACATAATAAAACAGGGTTTAATTTCAAGAATAAGTTGATTACACTATCATTCAATACATAATAAAACAGGGTTTAATTTCAAGAATAAGTTGATTACACTATCATTCAATACGTAATAAAACAAGGTTTAATTTCAAGAATAAGTTGATTACACTATCATTCAATACGTAATAAAACAAGGTTTAATTTCAAGAATAAGTTGATTACAGTATCATTCAATACATAATAAAACAAGGTTTAATTTCAAGAATAAGTTGATTACACTATCATTCAATACATAATAAAACAGGGTTTAATTTCAAGAATAAGTTGATTACACTATCATTCAATACATAATAAAACAAGGTTTAATTTCAAGAATAAGTTGATTACACTATCATTCAATACATAATAAAACAAGGTTTAATTTCAAGAATAAGTTGATTACACTATCATTCAATACATAATAAAACAAGGTTTAATTTCAAGAATAAGTTGATTACACTATCATTCAATACATAATAAAACAGGGTTTAATTTCAAGAATAAGTTGATTACACTATCATTCAATACATAATAAAACAGGGTTTAATTTCAAGAATAAGTTGATTACAGTATCATTCAATACATAATAAAACAGGGTTTAATTTCAAGAATAAGTTGATTACACTATCATTCAATTCGTAATAAAACAAGGTTTAATTTCAAGAATAAGTTGATTACACTATCATTCAATACATTATAAAACAGGGTTTAATTTCAAGAATAAGTTGATTACACTATCATTCAATACATAATAAAACAGGGTTTAATTTCAAGAATAAGTTGATTACACTATCATTCAATACATAATAAAACAAGGTTTAATTTCAAGAATAAGTTGATTACACTATCATTCAATACATAATAAAACAAGGTTTAATTTCAAGAATAAGTTGATTACACTATCATTCAATACATAATAAAACAAGGTTTAATTTCAAGAATAAGTTGATTACACTATCATTCAATACATAATAAAACAGGGTTTAATTTCAAGAATAAGTTGATTACACTATCATTCAATACATAATAAAACAGGGTTTAATTTCAAGAATAAGTTGATTACACTATCATTCAATTCGTAATAAAACAAGGTTTAATTTCAAGAATAAGTTGATTACACTATCATTCAATACATAACAAAACAAGGTTTAATTTCAAGAATAAGTTGATTACACTATCATTCAATACGTAATAAAACAAGGTTTAATTTCAAGAATAAGTTGATTACACTATCATTCAATACGTAATAAAACAAGGTTTAATTTCAAGAATAAGTTGATTACAGTATCATTCAATACATAATAAAACAAGGTTTAATTTCAAGAATAAGTTGATTACACTATCATTCAATACATTATAAAACAGGGTTTAATTTCAAGAATAAGTTGATTACACTATCATTCAATACCAAATAAAACAGGGTTTAATTTCAAGAATAAGTTGATTACACTATCATTCAATTCGTAATAAAACAGGGTTTAATTTCAAGAATAAGTTGATTACACTATCATTCAATTCGTAATAAAACAAGGTTTAATTTCAAGAATAAGTTGTTTACACTATCATTCAATACGTAATAAAACAAGGTTTAATTTCAAGAATAAGTTGATTACAGTATCATTCAATACATAATAAAACAAGGTTTAATTTCAAGAATAAGTTGATTACACTATCATTCAATACATAATAAAACAGGGTTTAATTTCAAGAATAAGTTGATTACACTATCATTCAATTCCTAATAAAACAAGGTTTAATTTCAAGAATAAGTTGATTACAGTATCATTCAATACATAATAAAACAAGGTTTAATTTCAAGAATAAGTTGATTACACTATCATTCAATACATTATAAAACAGGGTTTAATTTCAAGAATAAGTTGATTACACTATCATTCAATACCAAATAAAACAGGGTTTAATTTCAAGAATAAGTTGATTACACTATCATTCAATTCGTAATAAAACAGGGTTTAATTTCAAGAATAAGTTGATTACATTATCATTCAATTCGTAATAAAACAAGGTTTAATTTCAAGAATAAGTTGTTTACACTATCATTCAATACGTAATAAAACAAGGTTTAATTTCAAGAATAAGTTGATTACAGTATCATTCAATACATAATAAAACAAGGTTTAATTTCAAGAATAAGTTGATTACACTATCATTCAATACATAATAAAACAGGGTTTAATTTCAAGAATAAGTTGATTACACTATCATTCAATACATAATAAAAGAAGGTTTAATTTCAAGAATAAGTTGATTACACTATCATTCAATACATAATAAAACAAGGTTTAATTTCAAGAATAAGTTGATTACACTATCATTCAATACATAATAAAACAAGGTTTAATTTCAAGAATAAGTTGATTACACTATCATTCAATACATAATAAAACAGGGTTTAATTTCAAGAATAAGTTGATTACACTATCATTCAATACATAATAAAACAGGGTTTAATTTCAAGAATAAGTTGATTACAGTATCATTCAATACATAATAAAACAGGGTTTAATTTCAAGAATAAGTTGATTACACTATCATTCAATTCGTAATAAAACAAGGTTTAATTTCAAGAATAAGTTGATTACAGTATCATTCAATACATAATAAAACAAGGTTTAATTTCAAGAATAAGTTGATTACACTATCATTCAATACATAATAAAACAGGGTTTAATTTCAAGAATAAGTTGATTACACTATCATTCAATACATAATAAAACAGGGTTTAATTTCAAGAATAAGTTGATTACACTATCATTCAATACATAATAAAACAAGGTTTAATTTCAAGAATAAGTTGATTACAGTATCATTCAATACATAATAAAACAAGGTTTAATTTCAAGAATAAGTTGATTACACTATTATTCAATACATAACAAAACAAGGTTTAATTTCAAGAATAAGTTGATTACACTATCATTCAATACGTAATAAAACAAGGTTTAATTTCAAGAATAAGTTGATTACACTATCATTCAATACGTAATAAAACAAGGTTTAATTTCAAGAATAAGTTGATTACAGTATCCTTCAATACAAAATAAAACAAGGTTTAATTTCAAGAATAAGTTGATTACACTATCATTCAATACATTATAAAACAGGGTTTAATTTCAAGAATAAGTTGATTACACTATCATTCAATACATAATAAAACAGGGTTTAATTTCAAGAATAAGTTGATTACACTATCATTCAATACATAATAAAACAAGGTTTAATTTCAAGAATAAGTTGATTACACTATCACTCAGTACATAATAAAACAAGGTTTAATTTCAAGAATAAGTTGATTACACTATCATTCAAGACATAATAAAAGAAGGTTTAATTTCAAGAATAAGTTGATTACACTATCATTCAATACATAAGAAAACAGGGTTTAATTTCAAGAAAAAGTTGATTACAGTATCATTCAATACATAATAAAACAAGGTTTAATTTCAAGAATAAGTTGATTACAGTATCATTCAATACATAATAAAACAAGGTTTAATTTCAAGAATAAGTTGATTACACTATCATTCAATACATAATAAAACAAGGTTTAATTTCAAGAATAACTTGATTACACTATCATTCAATACATAATAAAACAAGGTTTATTTTCAAGAATAAGTTGATTACACTATCATTCAATACATAATAAAACAGGGTTTAATTTCAAGAATAAGTTGATTACACTATCATTCAATACATAATAAAACAGGGTTTAATTTCAAGAATAAGTTGATTACACTATCATTCATTCGTAATAAAACAAGGTTTAATTTCAAGAATAAGTTGATTACACTATCATTCAATACGTAATAAAACAAGGTTTAATTTCAAGAATAAGTTGATTACAGTATCATTCAATACATAATAAAACAGGGTTAATTTCAAGTATAAGTTGATTACACTACAATTCAATACATAATAAAACAGGGTTTAATTTCAAGAATAAGTTGATTACACTATAATTTAATACATAATAAAACAGGGTTTAATTTCAAGAATAAGTTGATTACACTCTCATTCAATACATAATAAAACAAGATTTAATTTCAAGAATAAGTTGATTACACTATCATTCAATACATAATAAAACAGGGTTTAATTTCAAGAATAAGTTGATTACACTATCATTCAATACATAATAAAACAGTGTTTAATTTTAAGAATAAGTTGATTACACTATCATTCAATTCGTAATAAAACAAGGTTTAATTTCAAGAATAAGTTGATTACAGTATCATTCAATACATAATAAAACAGGGTTTAATTTCAAGAATAAGTTGATTACACTATAATTCAATAGATAATAACACAAGGTTTAATTTCAAGAATAAGTTGATTACACTATCATTCAATTCGTAATAAAACAGGGTTTAATTTCAAGAATAAGTTGATTACACTATCATTCAATTCGTAATAAAACAAGGTTTAATTTCAAGAATAAGTTGTTTACACTATCATTCAATACGTAATAAAATAAGGTTTAATTTCAAGAATAAGTTGTTTACACTATCATTCAATACGTAATAAAACAAGGTTTAATTTCAAGAATAAGTTGATTACAGTATCATTCAATACATAATAAAACAAGGTTTAATTTCAAGAATAAGTTGATTACACTATCATTCAATACATAATAAAAGAAGGTTTAATTTCAAGAATAAGTTGATTACACTATCATTCAATACCTAATAAAACAAGGTTTAATTTCAAGAATAAGTTGATTACACTATCATTCAATACATAAGAAAACAGGGTTTAATTTCAAGAATAAGTTGATTACACTATCATTCAATACATAATAAAACAGGGTTTAATTTCAAGAATAAGTTGATTACACTATCATTCAATTCGTAATAAAACAAGGTTTAATTTCAAGAATAAGTTGATTACACTATCATTCAATACGTAATAAAACAAGGTTTAATTTCAAGAATAAGTTGATTACAGTATCATTCAATACATAATAAAACAGGGTTAATTTCAAGTATAAGTTGATTACACTATAATTCAATACATAATAAAACAGGGTTTAATTTCAAGAATAAGTTGATTATACTGTCATTCAATACATAATAAAATAGGGTATAATTTCAAGAATAAGTTGATTACAGTATCATTCAATACGTAATAAAACAAGGTTTAATTTCAAGAATAAGTTGATTACACTATCATTCAATACATAATAAAACAAGGTTTAATTTCAAGAATAAGTTGATTACACTGTCATTCAATACATAATAAAACAGAGTTTAATTTCAAGAATAAGTTGATTACAGTATCATTCAATACATAATAAAACAGGGTTAATTTCAAGTATAAGTTGATTACACTATAATTCAATACATAATAAAACAGGGTTTAATTTCAAGAATAAGTTGATTGCACTATCATTCAATTCGTAATAAAACAAGTTTTAATTTCAAGAATAAGTTGATTACAGTATCATTGAATACATAATAAAACAAGGTTTAATTTTAAGAATAAGTTGATTACACTATCATTGAATACATAATAAAACAAGGTTTAATTTCAAGAATAAGTTGATTACACTATCATTCAATACATAATAAAACAGAGTTTAATTTCAAGAATAAGTTGATTACACTATCATTCAATACATAATAAAACAGGGTTTAATTTCAAGAATAAGTTGATTACATTATCATTCAATTCGTAATAAAACAAGGTTTAATTTCAAGAATAGGTTGATTACACTATCATTCAATACATAATAAAACAAGGTTTAATTTCAAGAATAAGTTGATTACACTATCATTCAATACATAATTAAACAGGGTTTAATTTCAAGAATAAGTTGATTACACTATCATTCAGTACATAATAAAAGAAGGTTTAATTTCAAGAATAAGTTGATTACACTATTATTCAATACATAATAAAACAGGGTATAATTTCAAGAATAAGTTGATTACACTATCATTCAATACATAATAAAACAAGGTTTATCTCTTACATTATGTAAAACCTTATTTCAGAATTCCACAGATAGCCTTATTTCGAACTGTTCGTTCACGTCGTGGCAGACCACAGTCAGCTGTGACTCGGGTGTCTATGAACTAGACGAAGAATACGCTTTTGTTATCACAGAATATTCGACACCGGATAAGATTGATGTTGTAGAACAAGAGTTTAAACCTGTTGACCTGGGTAAGTAAAGACGTAAGTCATCAGACAGTGTACCATTAGGATGTGATTATTGTTGATAAATCCAGGTTGTGGGACAATAGTTTAAGTCTGTTGTGTACGTAGGTAGGAAAAGTAGCGTTCTATGAGACAATATACCATTTTGTCCATATTTGGTTACATCGTGTAAGTGGTATTTAATTATAATTTCTTTTTATCTTGAATATCAGGTTTGAATCACCGTCGTACCAGATATGCTTGTCTTTTCAATGTGGGAGAACTCTGATATAACAGTGCATTATTTACTGGCAGAAGAGTTGTTCAAAAGGTGGTGGTTGGGGGTGTTGACCAGCTGTTTTGTCTCTCCTTTATTACTGCTAATTTATGTGCGTCTATAGGAGATATCCCTCGTGTATCATTAGGAGAAATTAGGAAGGAGAAACAACCCAGATCTTCTGCGTTACAAAGATTTATAAGTTGAAGGAAATGTGTTCACAAAGAAATGTTTATACAATCTCAAATTTCTGAACATTTGTCAATTTTAATGACAAAGAAAACGAATTTTCTGAAGATTGGCAAATACACGATTGTATAACATTTCTTAAATACACGATTGTATAACATTTCGTAAATACACGATTGTATAACATTTCTTAAATACACGATTGTATAACATTTCGTAAATACACGATTGTATAACATTTCGTAAATACACGATTGTATAACATTTGTTAAATACACGATTGTATAACATTTGTTAAATACACGATTGTATAACATTTGTTAAATACACGATTGTATAACATTTCGTAAATACACGATTGTATAACATTTCGTAAATACACGATTGAATAACATTTCTTAAATACACGATTGAATAACATTTCTTAAATACACGATTGAATAACATTTCTTAAATACACGATTGAATAACATTTCGTAAATACACGATTGAATAACATTTCTTAAATACACGATTGTATAACATTTCGTAAATACACGATTGTATAACATTTCTTAAATGGTTAGAGAAGCCCTCGAATAGCTTTGTGCGAAATTCAGAAACAAACAAACAATGTACAGCACCACCATCGTGTTCTTTTGGTAAATATATTCATTTTATTTTCCACACAGTCACCGGTGTTTATCGTGGTGTTGTCCGTGCTCTACTCTTTAAATGTATTCGTGTAATTTCAAATATTCAAACATCGTGTTACAAATATGGTAAAATATGCAAAACAATTAACATAATAATAAATTCACATAACTCATCAGTTCGACAAGGATGTGAACTCAACATTTCCACCTGATAATATAAACCTGTGGTATGTCCAGTTTTTGTAATTGAATTCCTTGCTCAAACTGTCATGTTATTGTTATCTTTCCAAGTATTGTAATATCGTCCTCTATACGTAATGAGCTAATAATAAAATACATTTTATGTGTATAAGAATCTCATCTCTACTGGAATTGAAACCTAATATTTCCACTTCAGACAAACCTGTGAACCCATTGGAATGTTACTAACAGAGTTAAACCGACAAACAGGGAATTATGAACGAATAGCGAGTTTGTAAAATAATTTACATGTTACTGTGTAAAATAAACGTTATGTTTCATTATTAAAATATCACTTTTTAAAGAGTGACTTTTAACTTTAAACGACTACCCCCCCGCAGTGAGACAGTGATATGTTCGGGGACTCATACTGCTAGAAACCGGGTTCGATGTCCGTGGTGTTCAGAGCACTTTGTGTACCTTTCTCTTTAACTACAAGTTTCACTGTGTCGTTATTTGGGTATTGATGTTGTTAAATACCCAGGAGGGTCAGGTACATTTGACCTCTTCCTCCCTCCCGAACGATTATAGCGTCTGTCTTTAGGGTTATTTTTGTGTTTTTTTAAGCTTTGGGCCAGAGTAAAAGTATAACATCATACTCAGGTCCATTTCAGGGCTCAGTCCATGCATGGACGAACAAGAAGGTTTTTTTTTCTTCATTTAATTTTTTTTATATATATATATTTTTTTTGTATTTTTCTCCTTTTTCTCGATTGAGAGAATGCTACTACTACTTGTAGTAACACACACAAAAAAAGAAACTAATAATAATTATTATTATTCAATACTTGAATAATAATTCAAAAAAATAATAATAATGATTTAAAAAAGAAAATAATAATTATAATAATAAAAAGAAACAAGGACTAACTGTCTAGTGCATAGTGGCCAGCTTGTGTTACATTTCTTAAATATATGTTAAAAGGGGAGAGGTATTTAGGACCATTTACATCATGTACGTGATATCTGTCGAGATCACACATTAAGTCATTTTTATGCCAATTCTTATTGAAGTATTTTAGAGAATTATGCAAGAGTCTTTCAGATATAGTGTCTATGTTTGCATACTTGTGCATGAATGTGGTTGAGGTGCTACGTGGTACTTTATATGCTGAAGTTAGTACTGAAATTTGTATACGTTGAAGTTTCTGTACATGTGTGGGTGCTATGTTAATCCAGGCAGGTGATGCATATTCTATTGTTGGTCTAATGTACGTTTTGTAGATTTTAAGTATGTTGTCTGGTGATGTTCCTTGGATTTTACCTGAAAGACTTCTTGCATAGTTTGCTCTTTTCCAGATTCGTATCAGTACATTTTTAATATGTGGTAACCACGTTAATTTTGAATCATAGGTTAGACCTAGAAATTTAGCAGAAGTAGCAGTCAGTAAAAGTGATCCATTCATATAGAGTTTTGGTGGATCTTTTTTCAGCTTATTCAGTCTGCTGAATACTATGACGTGGGTTTTTGGAATATTGATTTTGATTCTGTATTTCTGGCAGTATTTTTCGATGTTATTTAGGACTGGTTGTAGGTTCGTTGCTGCTATTGACGGAGTGGGGGCACTTTTCCAGACTGCTACATCGTCAGCGAACTGTGATGCATAACCTAAATTTAGGTCCGACAGAGGCATATCACTCACGTACATGATAAATAATATAGGGCTAACAACCCCTCCCTGCGGGACTCCTGCTTCGGGTGAAAAGGACCCTGAGTGGGTCCCATTTACATTTACTTTACACATTCTGTTTTCCAGGAAGTTGGATAGCCAGCGAATAGTTTCCTGGGGTAATGCCATTTCAAGTAATCTATGTCGTAAGCCGTTATGCCACACTGTGTCAAATGCTTTCTCAATGTCGAGAAAGCAAGCTACAGTGCATTCTTTTTTCTTGAAGCTGTCGGTAATTGATTCTGTAAGTCGAATCAGGTGGTCTGTAGTTTGGCGGTTTTTTCGAAATCCGTTTTGAATTTCTGGTAATTTTGAATGCATGCCAAGCAAATGCGCGTTGTGTGGGCTGTGGGGAGAATCACCACATTACACAGTGTACAAAACAGAACCCCAAACCCAAATGCTGCAATTGTGGGGAAGAACACACTGCAAATTATAAAGGTTGTCAGAAATATAAATCAATTCCATATATTACCATATATTCCCGACATCAGCAAACAAATAACCAACATTTGGCAAAAATTAGTAACAAAATATGACATTCCAATTAATACCAAATTTATTCAAAAACCCGGCACAAAACTGAGGTCTATACTATGTAAAAACTACACTGACAAACACCACACCAACATTATTTATAAAATACAATGTGATAACTGCCACGACTTCTATATTGGAGAAACAAGTAGAAAAATGGAAACCAGATTCAAAGAACATAAAAAGTCACCTTCACACGTTTTCGAACACTGCAAGTCAAATAAACACAACATAACCATAGAAAACACTCAAATACTAAATAAAGAAACAAACATAAACAAACGTAAAATTAAAGAAGCCTTACTTATACAACAACTTAAACCCAAAATAAACCAATATAAAGGAACGCCTTTATACCTATATTAATATAATAAATAAAATTATATATTCAAACATCTAATACCGCCCTCTACATTTCGACACACAGCTACACAACCCCTTTCAAACATGTGGTCAGCTTCCGGTCAGTTACCTCTTTCTTTGTGAACCTGACGATGACCGAAGAAGGTCGAAACGTTGTTCGCTCTTCTATGTAAAGTGTTTTCTCAGCCCAAACGAGCCGTTTTTTGCATATAAATAAATCAATTAAAACACACTTATACGAAATTAAAAATCCCAACATGAACAAGCCGCCACCACCACGAACAATTAAGGAACCCACACCTACCACTCCAGCACCACAAAGTACAACTACACAGACAAACACATACGCTGCAGTGGTTAAAAATTCATCATCCCGACAGGAAAAACCATTACCAAGTGAAGAGGAAATACCAAAACCACCACAAAATACACAACCAACAACAATTGAAACAACACTGACATCTGCCATAACTTCCACTTTCTCGGAAATAATGGCAGAATATACAAATCCCACAAACACCAACAGTCTCACAGACATAATTGTTAAAATCATATTGAAAAACATACACAAGTTCTTGCCGCAAATTTTAACCTCCATCATAAACTCTACTAAACATGGATAACTTCACAGTTTTACACATCAATATCCAGGGTGCTCTTGCTTCCAAGAAACATGAGATTGAAGATACAACAAACTCCATAAAACCTGATGTAATTATAATTAGTGAAACTCTTCTGTATAACTACCATAGATTTAAATTAAACGGCTACTCTACTATTAGACATGACAGGAAGGATAATAGAGATCCAAACAGAGGTCTTTTATTATTGTATAAGACTGAACTTATAGTTCAGGAACTTACTATCCCTTCCAGTAATGAATCTATAGTTATTAATGTAAAAACGCAAAATCAGACAGACGTTACTGTGGCGGGCATCTACTGCTCGCCTAGTACAGTGTTAGATGTAAAAATATTGAATATATTGTATAATAGCAACTGTAATCTTATTATTATCGGCAACCTAAACAGTAAACATATAGCATTCAACTGCCGTTGTTCAAACGCAAATGGCAACTTACTTTTTCAATTTTTGGATGAATCAAACATGACTTTATTAAACGATGCAACACCGACACATATCTCGTACGCACACGGCACCAGTGAAATACTGGACCTATGCCTGTGTTCGTCAAATATGAGTCGCAAATTCGTAAATTTTCATGTTGGTCACGATATAGATAGTGACCACCTTCCAGTTTGGTGTATCTTCAATCTCACCCCCCACTTAAATAAAATCATAGTGAGAGACCAACTGAACTACAAAAAAGCTAATTGGCCAGTTTTCCAAACTATATTAAATGAAACCTTACCTCCAGAAGTACTACATATTGCCGCGGACGCATCAGATATAGATGCATACTGTCATATCGTCTCTGAGTGTCTAAAACATGCAGCCAACAGTTCGATACCGAAACAAAAACACTTCACAACAACTCATTCATGGCAACCACATAAAGACATAATACACTTAATTAAAGACAGACGTATACTCCGCAGACAGTACATTCAAAATCGCAACCCCACACTTAAAACACAGATCAACACTATAAGGAATAAAATACGACATTTAATCCGACAACAAAAACAAGAAAACTGGGACACCTTCTGTTCCGAACTAAATCACAAAACTGATTCTAAACAATTCTGGACACACTTGAAAAGATTTACAAATACAGGAACAACAAACACAGTATATCCACCACTGGAACTGGATGGAGAAACAGCATACACTAACACAGAAAAAGCCGAGATATTTAAAAAACACCTAGAAAACACGTTCAAGACACATCATGAACCAGACATGAACAGATACTTCTATAATACAGTCACAAACTTTATTGATCAGAGATTTTATGAACACCTAACAGCGTTATTTAATCTCTCACTATCAGCTGGATATATCCCCGTTTTTTGGAAGGAAGCAATAATATTAATGTTCCAGAAAGAAGGAAAGCCAGCGAATAAACCTAACAATTACCGCCCGATTAGCTTAACGAGTTGTATTGGCAAAGTATTAGAGAGGATAATTAGTAATCGTCTGTCAGTTTACTTAGAAGAAAATTCAAAATTACCAGAAATTCAAAACGGATTTCGAAAAAACCGCCAAACTACAGACCACCTGATTCGACTTACAGAATCAATTACCGACAGCTTCAAGAAAAAAGAATGCACTGTAGCTTGCTTTCTCGACATTGAGAAAGCATTTGACACAGTGTGGCATAACGGCTTACGACATAGATTGCTTGAAATGGCATTACCCCAGGAAACTATTCGCTGGCTGTCCAACTTCCTGGATAACAGAATGTGTAAAGTAAATGTAAATGGGGCCCACTCAGGGTCCTTTTCACCCGAAGCAAGTGTCCCGCAGGGAGGGGTTGTTTGCCCTATATTATTTATCATGTACGTGAGTAATATGCCTCTGTCGGACCTAAATTTAGGTTTTGCATCGCAGTTCGCTGATGATGTAGCAGTCTGGAAAAGTGCCCCCACTCCGTCAATAGCAGCAACGAACCTACAACCAGTCCTAAATAACATCGAAGAATACTGCCAGAAATACAGAATCAAAATTAATATTCCAAAAACCCAAGTCATAGTATTCAGCAGACTGAATAAGCTGAAAAAAGCTCCACCAAAACTCTATATGAATGGATCACTTTTACTGACTGCTACTTCTGCTAAATTTCTAGGTCTAACCTATGACTCAAAATTAACGTGGCTACCACATATTAAAAATGTACTGATACGAATCTGGAAAAGAGCAAACTATGCAAGAAGTCTTTCAGGTAAAATCCAAGGAACATCACCAGACAACATACTTAAAATCTACAAAACGTACATTAGACCAACAATAGAATATGCATCACCTGCCTGGATTAACATAGCATCCACACATGTACAGAAACTTCAACGTATACAAAATTCTGTACTAACTTCAGCATACAAAGTACCACGTAGCACCTCAACCACATTCATGCACAAGTATGCAAACATAGATACAATAGCTGAAAGACTCTTGCATAATTCTCTAAAATACTTCAATAAGAATTGGCATAAAAATGACTTAATGTGTGATCTCGACAGATATCACGTACATGATGTAAATGGTCCTAAATACCTCTCCCCTTTTAACATATATTTAAGAAATGTAACACAAGCTGGCCACTATGCACTAGACACTTAGTCCTTGTTTATTTTTATTTTTATAATTATTATTTTCTTTTTTAATCAGTATTATTATTATTATTTATTATTATTATTATTTTTTTTCTTCTCTTTTTGAATTATTATTCAAGTATTGAATAATAATAATTATTATTACTTTCTTTTCTGTGTGTGTGTTTGTGTTACTACAAGTAGTAGTAGCATTCTCTCAATCGAGAAAAAGGAGAAAAATACAAAAAAAAAAATATATATATATGAAAATACAAAAAAAAAACAACAAAAATTAAATGAAAAAAAAAAACTTCTTGTTCGTCCATGCATGGACTGAGCCCTGAAATGGACCTGAGTATGATGTTATACTTTTACTCTGGCCCAAAGCTTTAAAAAAAACCCAAAAAAAAACCCCTAAAGACAGACGCTATAATCGTTCGGGAGGGAGGAAGAGGTCAAATGTACCTGACCCTCCTGGGTATTTAACAACATCAATACCCAAATACCCACACAGTCAAACTTGGAACTAATTTTGAATTTTCTTCTAAGTAAACTGACAGACGATTACTAATTATCCTCTCTAATACTTTGCCAATACAACTGGTTAAGCTAATCGGGCGGTAGTTGTTTGGTTTATTCGCTGGCTTTCCTTCTTTCTGGAACATTAATATTATTGCTTTCTTCCAAGAAACAGGGATATATCCAGCTGATAGTGAGAGATTAAATAACGCTGTTAGGTGTTCATAAAATCTCTGAGTGCCTTGTTTTAGGAGGATAGCTTGAATACCATCTTCTCCAGGAGCTTTGTTTTTTGTGTTGTTAATAGCAGTTACGACTTCTGTTACAGTGATATGTTTTACCAGTTGATGAGTGCTCCAGTCTTTTGTTTTCTCTTGGTGTATAATAGTGTTGACTGGAAATTTAGGTGTAAAAATGCTTTTGTTTTGATCAATAAAGTTTGTGACTGTATTATAGAAGTATCTGTTCATGTCTGGTTCATGATGTGTCTTGAACGTGTTTTCTAGGTGTTTTTTAAATATCTCGGCTTTTTCTGTGTTAGTGTATGCTGTTTCTCCATCCAGTTCCAGTGGTGGATATACTGTGTTTGTTGTTCCTGTATTTGTAAATCTTTTCAAGTGTGTCCAGAATTGTTTAGGATCAGTTTTGTGATTTAGATCGGAACAGAAGGTGTCCCAGTTTTCTTGTTTCTGTTGTCGGATTAAATGTCGTATTTTATTCCTTATAGTGTTGATCTGTGTTTTAAGTGTGGGGTTGCGATTTTGAATGTACTGTCTGCGGAGTATACGTCTGTCTTTAATTAAGTGTATTATGTCTTTATGTGGTTGCCATGAATGAGTTGTTGTGAAGTGTTTTTGTTTCGGTATCGAACTGTTGGCTGCATGTTTTAGACACTCAGAGATGATATGACAGTATGCATCTATATCTGATGCGTCCGCGGCAAAATGTAGTACTTCGGGAGGTAAGGTTTCATTTAATATAGTTTGAAAAACTGGCCAATTAGCTTTGTTGTAGTTCAGTTGGTTTCTCACTATGATTTTATTTAAGTGGGGGGTGAGATTGAAGATACACCAAACTGGGAGGTGGTCACTATCTATATCGTGACCAACATGAAAATTTACGAATTTGCGACTCATATTTGACGAACACAGGCATAGGTCCAGTATTTCACTGGTGCCGTGTGCGTACGAGATATGTGTCGGTGTTGCATCGTTTAATAAAATCATGTTTGATTCATCCAAAAATTGAAAAAGTAAATTGCCATTTGCGTTTGAACAACGACAGTTGAATGACAAAAAACAAAACAACTTTACACCCAAATAATTATCACGTGAACATTGTTTAACTGCAGCGATGAACTTTATACGCTAGTGAATATCACGTGATCTGTCCAACTGCGACAGTCAATTTTATACGCCAATGGTTGTCACGTGATCAGTGTATAATTATAGCAGTGAACTTTTTATCATTGTGATGATCAAGTTATGATCCTATAAATATGACATTGTATGCTATTTAACCTTATACACCGGTATTTACATGGAATGTCTTTTCTCAATATGATACTGAACTTGAAACACCCTTTGTTACCAAGTGATCATTATCAAAGTGTGGTGTTGACGTTTATGCCCGTTGATGTCTTTCAGGGTAAAATGTGAACTAACAACTTTTATTTAGTTATAACTTGTCTCTGCTCAATTTCTCTTTGACCTTTATAACTATTTATTAAATATTTATGTGAAAGATATCACATTATACTTTGTTAAAGTGTTAAGCAGAGTAATATGCTGGATATTTTGTCTTAACCATAATTTGCGTTTGAATAGATGCGAGTTTTAACTCTATAGGTGAATATGTCATGTCTGCGGAAGCCGAAGTTGACACTGAACCACGAGTTTAATTATTGTGTCTTATTAGACAAGAAGGGACACTGAACCACGAGTTTAATTATTGTGTCTTATTGGACAAGAAGGGACACTGAACCACCTGTTTAATTATCATGTCTTACAGGACAAGAAGGCACACTGAACCACCTGTTTAATTATCATGTCTCACAGGACAAGAAGGGACACTTACTGGACAAGATATTTCAATGAACCACGTGTTTTATTATTAGATCTTACAAGACAAGAAGGTACAATGAACCACGTGTTTTATTATTACATCTTACAAGACAAGAAGGTACAATGAACCACGTGTTTTATTATTATATCATACTGGATAAGGAGGTACACTGAGCCAAGTGTTTTATTATTGTATTTTACTGGATAAGGAGGTAAACTGAACCACGTGTTTTATTACTATATCTTACTGGATAAGGAGGTACAATGAACCACGTGTTTTATTATTATATCTTACTGGATAAAGAGGTATACTGAACCACGTGTTTTATTATTATATCTTACTGGATAAGGAGGTACACTGAACCATCTGTTTAATTATCATGTCTCACAGGACAAGAAGGCACACTGAACCACCTGTTTAATTATCATGTCTTACAGGACAAGAAGGCACACTGAACCACCTGTTTAATATTCATGTCTCACAGGACAAGAAGGCACACTGAACCACGTGTTTTATTATTAAATCTTACTGGATGAGGAGGTACACTGATCCACGTGTTTTATTATTATATCTTACTGGATAAGAAGGTACACTGAACCACGTGTTTTATTATTATATCTTACTGGATAAGAAGGTACACTGAACCACGTGTTTTATTATTATATCTTACTGGATGAGGAGGTACACTGAACCACGTGTTTTATTATTATATCTTACTGGATAAGAAGGTACACTGAACCACGTGTTTTATTATTATATCTTACTGGATAAGAAGGTACACTGAACCACGTGTTTTATTATTATATCTTACTGGATAAGAAGGTACACTGAACCACGTGTTTTATTATTATATCTTATTGGACAAAAAGGTACACTGAACGACATGTTTTATTATTATATCTTACTGGACAAAAAGGTACACTGAACGACATGTTTTATTATTATATCTTACTGGATAAAGAGGTACACTGATCCACGTGTTTTATTATTATATCTTACTGGATAAGGAGGTACACTGAACCACGTGCTTTATTATTATATCTTACTGGACAAGATAGTACACTGAAGCACGTTTTTTATTACTATAACTTACTGGATAAGAAGGTACACTGAACCACGTGTTTTATTATTATATCCTACTGGATAAGGAGGTACTCTGAACAACATGTTTTATTATTATATCTTACTGGATAAGGAGGTACACTGAACCACGTGTTTTATTATTATATCTTACTGGATAAGGAGGTACACTGAACCACGTGCTTTATTATTATATCTTACTGGACAAAATGGTACAATGGACGACATGTTTAATTATTTGTTTTACTGTATAAGAAATGGCATTGAACATTGGGTTTATCTGAGAATTTAGTATTAAAATACAAATTGAACAGTTTCTGTTATTTGTAACTTGCTGCACATACTTTAGGTACAAATTGGTTTAATGTTTCTTCTAACTTGTAGAGTTAATCGTAGTAGGGAAAGCGTGCCCGAAGAAACTGAATTGTAAAGAACGGGACAGATATGAGAACGAACAGATACTGGAGATGCTGCGAGTAGAAGGCTTAGTGTTGAAACGAGAATCTAGAGCAACAGGAGGAATTAGGTATGGATGAAGATTTGGTTTTCAGGAGGAATTAGGTACGGATGAAGATTTGGTTCTCAGGAAGAATTAGGTATGAATGAAGATTTGGTTTTCAGGAGGAATTAGGTACGGATGAAGATTTGGTTCTCAAGAGGAATTACGTATGGATGTAGATTTGGTTCTCAGGAGGAATTAGGTATGCAGGAAGATTTGGTTCTCAGGTGGAATTAGGTATGGAAAAAGATTTGCTTCTCAGGGGAAATTATGTTTGGATGTAGATTTGGCTCTTAGGAGAAATAAGGTATGGATGAAGATTTGGTTCTCAGGAGAGATAAGGTATGAATGAAGATTTGGTTCTCAGGAGGAATTAGTTATTGATGAAGATTTGGTTCTCAGGAGCAATTTGGTACGAATAAAAATTTGGTTCTCAGGAGGAATTAGTTATGAATGAATATTTGGTTTTCAGAAGGAATTAGGTATGGATGAAGATTTGGTTTTCAGGATGAATTAGGTATGGATGATGATTTGGTTCTCAGGAGGAATTAGGTATGGATGAAGATTTGGTTCTCAGGAGGATTTAGGTATGGATGAAGATTTGGTTCGCAGGAGGAATTAGGTATGGATGTAGATTTGGTTCTTAGGAGGAATTAGGTATGGATGTAGAATTGGTTCTCAGAAGAAATTAACCATGGATGAAGATTTGATTCTCAGGATAAATTAGGTATGGATGAAGAGTTGGTTCTCAGGAGGAATTAGGTATGGATGTAGATTTGGTTCTTAGGAGGAAAGGGTATGGATGTAGAATTGGTTCTCAGGAGAAATTAACCATGGATGAAGATTTGGTTCTCAGGAGAAATTAGGTATGGATAAAGATTTGGTTCTCAGGAGGAATTAAGTATGGATGTAGATTTGGTTCTCAGGAGGAATTAGGTATGGATGTAGATTTGGTTCTCAGGAGTAATTAGGTATGGATGTAGATTTGGTTCTCAGGAGAAATTAGGTATGGATGTAGGTGTGGTTCTCTAACTGTTAACTAAATGGAAAAATACTAGTAATATTTGAAACACCTTTGTTGGAGCATTTACAATAAAAGATACTTGATCTCTTCTGTCATTATATAATAATTATTTAAACCAGATTTGACGTCGTCTCGTCGGATGTTGACGGAGTTCCACTCACTAGCTCAAAGGTTCGTCGTCTTCCTCCAATTAGGCTTCAACGTCAACAAAAACAAAGAAAACGTAAAGACGTCACTTATGAAGAAATAAACGAGAAACTACAAAGAGCTGAAGAAAGAAGAAAAGTAAGACATAACCCTAGATGTTAAATCAACTAGTCTGTTAATAATAAACCAACTAGTCTGTTAATAATAAATCAACTAGTCTGTTAATAATAAATCAACTAGTCTGTTCTTTATAAATCAACTTGTCTGTTCATTATACATCAACTAGTCTGTTCTTTATAAACCAACTAGTCTGTTCATTATAAATCAACTAGTCTGTTCTTTATAAACCAACTAGTCTGTTCATTATACATCAACTAGTCTGTTCTTTATAAACCAACTAGTCTGTTAATAATAAACCAACTAGTCTGTTAATAATAAATCAACTAGTCTGTTAATAATAAATCAACTAGTCTGTTAATAATAAATCAACTAGTCTGTTCATTATACATCAACTTGTCTGTTAATAATAAACCAAATTGTCTGATAATAATAAACCAACTTGTCTGTTAATAATAAATCAACTAGTCTGTTCTTTATAAATCAACTAGTCTGTTCATTACAAATCAACTAGTGTGTTTATTACAAATCAAATAGTTGTTCATTATAAATCAACTTGTCTGTTCATTATACATCAACTAGTCTGTTAATAATAAATCAACTAGTCTGTTCATTATAAATCAACTTGTCTGTTCATTATACATCAACTAGTCTGTTCTTTATAAACCCACAAGTCTGTTCATTATAAATCAACTAGTCTGTTCATTATAAATCAACTAGTCTGTTAATAATAAATCAACTAGTCTGTTCTTTATAAACCAACTAGTCTGTTAATAATAAACCAACATGTCTGTTAATAATAAATCAACTAGTCTGTTCTTTATAAATCAACTAGTCTGTTCATTACAAATCAACTAGTGTGTTTATTACAAATCAACTAGTCTGTTCATTATAAATCAACTTGTCTGTTCATTATACATCAATTAGTCTGTTCATTATAAATCAACTAGTCTGTTCATTATAAATCAACTTGTCTGTTCATTATACATCAACTAGTCTGTTCTTTATAAACCAACTAGTCTGTTCATTATAAATCAACTAGTCTGTTCATTATAAATCAACTAGTCTGTTCATTATAAATCAACTAGTCTGTTAATAATAAATCAACTAGTCTGTTCTTTATAAACCAACTAGTCTGTTCATTATACATCAACTAGTCTGTTCATTATACATCAACTAGTCTGTTCTTTATAAATCAACTAGTCTGTTCATTATAAACCAACTAGACTGTTCATTATAAATCAACCAGTATGTTCATTATAAATCAACTAGTCTGTTCTTTATAAATCAACTAGTCTGTTCATTACAAATCAACTAGACTGTTCATTATACATCAACTAGTCTGTTCTTTATAAATCAACTAGTCTGTTCTTTATAAATCAACTAGTCTGTTCATTATAAACCAACTAGACTGTTCATTATAAATCAACTAGTCTGTTCATTATAAATCAACTAGTCTATTCATTATAAATCAACTAGTCTGTTATTTATAAACCAACTAGTCTGTTATTTATAAACCAACTAGTCTGTTCTTTATAAACCAACTAGTCTGTTCATTATAAATCAACTAGTCTGTTCATTATAAATCAACTAGTCTGTTCTTTATAAACCAACTAGTCTATTCATTATAAACCAACTAGTATATTCATTATAAATCAACTAGTCTGTTAATAATAAATCAACTAGACTGTTCTTTATAAACCAACTAGTCTGTTCATTATACATCAACTAGTCTGTTCATTATACATCAACTAGTCTGTTCTTTATAAACCAACTAGTCTGTTAATAATAAATCAACTAGTCTGTTAATAATAAATCAACTAGTCTGTTCATTATACATCAACTTGTCTGTTAATAATAAACCAACTTGTCTGTTAATAATAAACCAACTTGTCTGTTAATAATAAATCAACTAGTCTGTTCTTTATAAATCAACTAGTCTGTTCATTATAAATCAACTAGTCTGTTCATTATAAATCAACTTGTCTGTTCATTATACATCAACTAGTCTGTTCATTATAAATCAACTTGTCTGTTCATTATACATCAACTAGTCTGTTCATTATAAATCAACTTGTCTGTTCATTATACATCAACTAGTCTGTTCTTTATAAACCCACAGGTCTGTTCATTATAAATCAACTAGTCTGTTCATTATAAATCAACTAGTCTGTTAATAATAAATCAACTAGTCTCTTCTTTATAAACCAACTAGTCTGTTAATAATAAATCAACTAGTCTGTTCATTATACATCAACTTGTCTGTTAATAATAAACCAACTTGTCTGTTAATAATAAATCAACTAGTCTGTTCTTTATCAATCAACTAGTCTGTTCATTACAAATCAACTAGTGTGTTTATTACAAATCAACTAGTCTGTTCATTATAAATCAACTCGTCTGTTCATTATACATCAACTAGTCTGTTCATTATAAATCAACTAGTCTGTTCATTATAAATCAACTAGTCTGTTCATTATAAATCAACTTATCTGTTCATTATACATCAACTAGTCTGTTCTTTATAAACCAACTAGTCTGTTCATTATAAATCAACTAGTCTGTTCATTATAAATCAACTAGTCTGTTCATTATAAATCAACAAGTCTGTTAATAATAAATCAACTAGTCTGTTCTTTATAAACCAACTAGTCTGTTCATTATACATCAACTAGTCTGTTCATTATACATCAACTAGTCTGTTCATTATAAACCAACTAGACTGTTCATTACAAATCAACTAGTATGTTCATTACAAATCAACTAGACTGTTCATTATACATCAACTAGTCTGTTCTTTATAAATCAACTAGTCTGTTCATTATAAACCAACTAGACTGTTCATTATAAATCAACTAGTCTGTTCATTATAAATCAACTAGTCTATTCATTATAAATCAACTAGTCTGTTATTTATAAACCATCTAGTCTGTTCATTATAAATCAACTTGTCTGTTCATTATACATCAACTAGTCTGTTCTTTATAAACCAACTAGTCTGTTCATTATAAATCAACTAGTCTGTTAATAATAAATCAACTAGTCTGTTCTTTATAAACCAACTAGTCTGTTCTTTATAAACCAACTAGTCTGTTCATTATACATCAACTAGTCTGTTCATTATACATCAACTAGTTTGTTCTTTATAAATCAACTAGTCTGTTCATTATAAACCAACTAGACTGTTCATTATAAATCAACTAGACTGTTCATTATAAATCAACTAGTATGTTCATTATAAATCAACTAGTCTGTTCTTTATAAACCAACTACTCTGTTCATTATAAATCAACTAGTCTGTTCATTACAAATCAACTAGACTGTCATTATACATCAACTAGTCTGTTCTTTATAAATCAACTAGTCTGTTCATTATAAACCAACTAGACTGTTCATTATAAATCAACTAGACTGTTCATTATAAATCAACTAGACTGTTCATTATAAATCAACTAGTCTGTTCATTATAAATCAACTAGTCTATTCATTATAAATCAACTAGTCTGTTCTTTATAAACCAACTTGTCTGTTCTTTATAAACCGACTAGTCTGTTCTTTATAAACCAACTAGTCTGTTCATTATAAATCAACTAGTCTGTTCATTATAAATCAACTAGTCTGTTCATTATAAATCAACTAGTCTGTTCTTTATAAACCAACTAGTCTGTTCATTATAAACCAACTAGTATATTCATTATAAATCAACTAGTCTGTTCTTTATAAACCAACTAGTATGTTCATTACAAATCAAGTAGTCTATTCATTACAAATCAACTAGTCTGTTCATTACAAATCAACTAGACTGTTTATTACAAATCAACTAGTCTGTTCATTATAAATGAACTAGTCTGTTCATTATACATCAACTAGTCTGTTCATTATAAATCAACTAGTCTGTTCTTTATAAACCAACTAGTCTGTTCATTATAAACCAACTAGAATATTCATTATAAATCAACTAGTCTGTTCTTTATAAACCAACTAGTATGTTCATTACAAATCAACTAGTCTGTTCATTATATATCAACTAGTCTGTTCATTATAAATCAACTAGTCTGTTCATTACAAATCAACTAGTCTGTTCATTACAAATCAACTAGTCTGTTTATTACAAATCAACTAATCTGTTCATTATAAATCAACTAGTCTGTTCATTATAAATCAACTAGTCTGTTCTTTATAAACCAACTTGTCTGTTCATTATACATCAACTAGTCTGTTCATTATGCATCAACTAGTCTGTTCTTTATAAATCAACTAGGCTGTTCATTATACATCAACTAGTCTCTTCTTTATAAACAAACTAGTCTGTTCATTATAAATCAACTAGTCTGTTCTTTATAAACCAACTAGTCTGTTCTTTATAAACCAACTAGTCTGTTCATTATAAACCAACTAGTATATTCATTATAAATCAACTAGTCTGTTCTTTATAAACCAACTAGTCTGTTCATTATACATCAACTAGTCTGTTCATTATAAATCAACTCGTCTGTTCATTATAAATCAACTAGTCTGTTCTTTATAAATCAACTAGTCTGTTCATTACAAATCAACTAGTCTGTTCATTACAAATCAACTAGTCTGTTTATTACAAATCAACTAATCTGTTCATTATAAATCAACTAGTCTGTTCATTATAAATCAACTAGTCTGTTCTTTATAAACCAACTTGTCTGTTCATTATACATCAACTAGTCTGTTCATTATGCATCAACTAGTCTGTTCTTTATAAATCAACTAGGCTGTTCATTATACATCAACTAGTCTCTTCTTTATAAACAAACTAGTCTGTTCATTATAAATCAACTAGTCTGTTCTTTATAAACCAACTAGTCTGTTCTTTATAAACCAACTAGTCTGTTCATTATAAACCAACTAGTATATTCATTATAAATCAACTAGTCTGATCTTTATAAACCAACTAGTCTGTTCATTATACATCAACTAGTCTGTTCATTATAAATCAACTCGTCTGTTCATTATAAATCAACTAGTCTGTTCTTTATAAATCAACTAGTCTGTTAATAATAAACCAACTAGTCTGTTCTTAAAAAAACAACTAGTCTGTTCATTATAAATCAAATAGTCTGTTAATAAGTAATCAACTAGTCTGTTCTTTATAAACCAACTAGTCTGTTCTTAAAAAACCAACTAGTCTGTTCTTTATAAACCAACTAGTCTGTTCATGACAAATCAACTAGTTTGTTTATTACAAATCAACTAGTCTGTTCATTATAATTCAACTAGTCTGTTCATTATAAATCAACTAGTCTGTTCATTATAAATCAACTAGTCTGTTCTTTATAAATCAACTAGTCTGTTCTTTATAAATCAACTAGGCTGTTCATTATACATCAACTAGTCTGTTCTTTATAAACCAACTAGACTGTTCATTATAAATCAACTAGTCTGTTCATTATAAATCAACTAGTCTCTTCTTTATAAACAAACTAGTCTGTTCATTATAAATCAACTAGTCTGTTCTTTATAAACCAACTAGTCTGTTCATTATAAACCAACTAGTATATTCATTATAAATCAACTAGTCTGTTCATTATAAATCTACTAGTCTCTTCTTTATAAACAAACTAGTCTGTTCATTATAAATCAACTAGTCTGTTCTTTATAAACCAACTAGTCTGTTCTTTATAAACCAACTAGTATGTTCATTACAAATCAACTAGACTGTTCATTATACATCAACTAGTCTGTTCTTTATAAATCAATTTGTCTGTTCATTATAAACCAACTAGACTGTTCATTATAAATCAACTAGACTGTTCATTATAAATCAACTAGTCTGTTCATTATAAATCAACTAGTCTATTCATTATAAATCAACTAGTCTGTTCTTTATAAACCAACTTGTCTGTTCTTTATAAACCAACTAGTCTGTTCTTTATAAACCAACTAGTCTGTTCTTTATAAACCAACTAGTCTGTTCATTATAAATCAACTAGTCTGTTCTTTATAAACCAACTAGTCTGTTCATTATAAACCAACTAGTATATTCATTATAAATCAACTAGTCTGTTCTTTATAAACCAACTAGTATGTTCATTACAAATCAAGTAGTCTATTCATTACAAATCAACTAGTCTGTTCATTACAAATCAACTAGTCTGTTCATTACAAATCAACTAGACTGTTTATTACAAATCAACTAGTCTGTTCATTATACATCAACTAGTCTGTTCATTATACATCAACTAGTCTGTTCATTATAAATCAACTAGTCTGTTAATAATAAATCAACTAGTCTGTTAATAATAAATCAACTAGTCTGTTCTTTATAAACCAACTAGTCTGTTCATTATACATCAACTAGTCTGTTCATTATACATCAACTAGTTTGTTCTTTATAAATCAACTAGTTTGTTCTTTATAAATCAACTAGTCTGTTCATTATAAACCAACTAGACTGTTCATTATAAATCAAATAGTATGTTCATTATAAATCAACTAGTCTGTTCTTTATAAACCAACTACTCTGTTCATTATAAATCAACTAGTCTGTTCATTACAAATCAACTAGACTGTTCATTATACATCAACTCGTCTGTTCTTTATAAATCAACTAGTCTGTTCATTATAAACCAACTAGACTGTTCATTATAAATCAACTAGTCTGTTTATTATAAATCAACTAGTCTATTCATTATAAATCAACTAGTCTGTTCTTTATAAACCAACTTGTCTGTTCTTTATAAACCAACTAGTCTGTTCTTTATAAACCAACTAGTCTGTTCATTATAAATCAACTAGTCTGTTCATTATAAACCAACTAGTCTGTTCTTTATAAACCAACTAGTCTGTTCATTATAAACCAACTAGTATATTCATTATAAATCAACTAGTCTGTTCTTTATAAACCAACTAGTATGTTCATTACAAGTCAAGTAGTCTATTCATTACAAATCAACTAGTCTGTTCATTACAAATCAACTAGTCTGTTCATTACAAATACTCTAGACTGTTTATTACAAATCAACTAGTCTGTTCATTATAAATGAACTAGTCTGTTCATTACAAATCAACTAGTCTGTTCATTACAAATCAACTAGTCTATTCATTACAAATCAACTAGTCTGTTCATTACAAATACTCTAGACTGTTTATTACAAATCAACTAGTCTGTTCATTATACATCAACTAGTCTGTTCTTTATAAATCAACTAGTGTGTTCTTTATAAATCAACTAGTCTGTTCATTATAAACCAACTAGACTGTTCATTATAAATCAACTAGTCTGTTCATTATAAATCAACTAGTCTGTTCTTTATAAACCAACTAGTCTGTTCATTATAAATCAACTAGTCTGTTCATTATAAACCAACTAGTCTGTTCATTATAAAACAACTAGTATATTCATTATAAATCAACTTGTTTGTTCTTTATAAACCAACTAGTATGTTCATTACAAATCAACTAGTCTGTTCATTACAAATCAATTAGTCTGTTTATTACAAATCAACCTGTCTGTTCATTATAAATCAACTAGTCTGTTCTTTATAAACCAACTAGTCTGTTCATTATAAACCAACTAGAATATTCATTATAAATCAACTAGTCTGTTCATTATAAATCAACTATTATGTTTATTACAAATCAACTAGTCTGTTCATTATAAACCAACTAGTCTGTTCTTTATAAACCAACTTGTCTGTTCTTTATAAACCAACTTGTCTGTTCTTTATAAACCAACTAGTCTGTTCTTTATAAACCAACTAGTCTGTTCATTATAAATCAACTAGTCTGTTCATTATAAATCAACTAGTCTGTTCTTTATAAACCAACTAGTCTGTTCATTATAAACCAACTAGTATATTCATTATAAATCAACTAGTCTGTTCTTTATAAACCAACTAGTATGTTCATTACAAGTCAAGTAGTCTATTCATTACAAATCAACTAGTCTGTTCATTACAAATCAACTAGTCTGTTCATTACAAATCAACTAGTCTGTTCATTACAAATACTCTAGACTGTTTATTACAAATCAACTAGTCTGTTCATTATAAATGAACTAGTCTGTTCATTACAAATCAACTAGTCTGTTCATTACAAATCAACTAGTCTGTTCATTACAAATCAACTAGTCTGTTCATTACAAATACTCTAGACTGTTTATTACAAATCAACTAGTCTGTTCATTATACATCAACTAGTCTGTTCTTTATAAATCAACTAGTCTGTTCTTTATAAATCAACTAGTCTGTTCTTTATAAATCAACTAGTCTGTTCATTATAAACCAACTAGACTGTTCATTATAAATCAACTAGTCTGTTCTTTATAAATCAACTAGTCTGTTCTTTATAAACCAACTAGTCTGTTCATTATAAATCAACTAGTCTGTTCATTATAAACCAACTAGTCTGTTCATTATAAAACAACTAGTATATTCATTATAAATCAACTTGTCTGTTCTTTATAAACCAACTAGTATGTTCATTACAAATCAACTAGTCTGTTCATTACAAATCAATTAGTCTGTTTATTACAAATCAACCTGTCTGTTCATTATAAATCAACTAGTCTGTTCTTTATAAACCAACTAGAATATTCATTATAAATCAACTATTATGTTTATTACAAATCAACTATTATGTTTATTACAAATCAACTAGTCTGTTCATTATATATCAACTAGTCAGTTCATTATAAATCAACTAGTCTGTTCATTATAAATCAACTAGTCTGTTCATTACAAATCAACTAGTCTGTTCATTACAAATCAACTAGTCTGTTCATTACAAATCAACTAGTCTGTTTATTACAAATCAACTAATCTGTTCATTATAAATCAACTAGTCTGTTCTTTATAAACCAACTAGTCTGTTCATTATAAACCAACTAGTCTGTTCATTATAAACCAACTAGTATATTCATTATAAATCAACTAGTATATTCATTATAAATCAACTAGTCTGTTCTTTATAAACCAACTAGTCTGTTCATTATACATCAACTAGTCTGTTCATTATAAATCAACTAGTCTGTTAATAATAAACCAACTAGTCTGTTCTTAAAAAAACAACTAGTCTGTTCATTATAAATCAACTAGTCTGTTCATTATAAATCAACTAGTCTCTTCTTTATAAACAAACTAGTCTGTTCATTATAAATCAACTAGTCTGTTCTTTATAAACCAACTAGTCTGTTCATTATAAACCAACTAGTATATTCATTATAAATCAACTAGTCTGTTCATTATAAATCAACTAGTCTCTTCTTTATAAACAAACTAGTCTCTTCTTTATAAACAAACTAGTCTGTTCTTTATAAACCAACTAGTCTGTTCTTTATAAACCAACTAGTCTGTTCTTTATAAACCAACTAGTATGTTCATTACAAATCAACTAGACTGTTCATTATACATCAACTAGTCTGTTCTTTATAAATCAACTTGTCTGTTCATTATAAACCAACTTGTCTGTTCATTATAAACCAACTAGACTGTTCATTATAAATCAACTAGACTGTTCATTATAAATCAACTAGTCTGTTCATTATAAATCAACTAGTCTGTTCTTTATAAACCAACTTGTCTGTTCTTTATAAACCAACTAGTCTGTTCTTTATAAACCAACTAGTCTGTTCATTATAAATCAACTAGTCTGTTCTTTATAAACCAACTAGTCTGTTCATTATAAACCAACTAGTATATTCATTATAAATCAACTAGTCTGTTCTTTATAAACCAACTAGTATGTTCATTACAAATCAAGTAGTCTATTCATTACACATCAACTAGTCTGTTCATTACAAATCAACTAGTCTGTTCATTACAAATCAACTAGTCTGTTCATTACAAATCAACTAGACTGTTTATTACAAATCAACTAGTCTGTTCATTACAAATCAACTAGTCTGTTCATTACAAATCAACTAGACTGTTTATTACAAATCAACTAGTCTGTTCATTATAAATCAACTAGTCTGTTAATAATAAATCAACTAGTCTGTTCTTTATAAACCAACTAGTCTGTTCATTATACATCAACTAGTCTGTTCATTATACATCAACTAGTCTGTTCATTATACATCAACTAGTTTGTTCTTTATAAATCAACTAGTTTGTTCTTTATAAATCAACTAGTTTGTTCTTTATAAATCAACTAGTCTGTTCATTATAAACCAACTAGACTGTTCATTATAAATCAAATAGTATGTTCATTATAAATCAACTAGACTGTTCATTATAAATCAAATAGTATGTTCATTATAAATCAACTAGTCTGTTCTTTATAAACCAACTACTCTGTTCATTATAAATCAACTAGTCTGTTCATTACAAATCAACTAGACTGTTCATTATACATCAACTCGTCTGTTCTTTATAAATCAACTAGTCTGTTCATTATAAACCAACTAGACTGTTCATTATAAATCAACTAGTCTGTTCATTATAAATCAACTAGTCTATTCATTATAAATCAACTAGTCTGTTCTTTATAAACCAACTTGTCTGTTCTTTATAAACCAACTAGTCTGTTCTTTATAAACCAACTAGTCTGTTCATTATAAATCAACTAGTCTGTTCATTATAAATCAACTAGTCTGTTCTTTATAAACCAACTAGTCTGTTCATTATAAACCAACTAGTATATTCATTATAAATCAACTAGTCTGTTCTTTATAAACCAACTAGTATGTTCATTACAAGTCAAGTAGTCTATTCATTACAAATCAACTAGTCTGTTCATTACAAATCAACTAGTCTGTTCATTACAAATACTCTAGACTGTTTATTACAAATCAACTAGTCTGTTCATTATAAATGAACTAGTCTGTTCATTACAAATCAACTAGTCTGTTCATTACAAATCAACTAGTCTGTTCATTACAAATACTCTAGACTGTTTATTACAAATCAACTAGTCTGTTCATTATAAATGAACTAGTCTGTTCATTATACATCAACTAGTCTGTTCTTTATAAATCAACTAGTCTGTTCTTTATAAATCAACTAGTCTGTTCATTATAAACCAACTAGACTGTTCATTATAAATCAACTAGTCTGTTCATTATAAATCAACTAGTCTGTTCTTTATAAACCAACTAGTCTGTTCATTATAAATCAACTAGTCTGTTCATTATAAACCAACTAGTCTGTTCATTATAAAACAACTAGTATATTCATTATAAATCAACTTCTCTGTTCTTTATAAACCAACTAGTATGTTCATTACAAATCAACTAGTCTGTTCATTACAAATCAATTAGTCTGTTTATTACAAATCAACCTGTCTGTTCATTATAAATCAACTAGTCTGTTCTTTATAAACCAACTAGTCTGTTCATTATAAACCAACTAGAATATTCATTATAAATCAACTATTATGTTCATTATAAATCAACTATTATGTTTATTACAAATCAACTAGTCTGTTCATTATATATCAACTAGTCAGTTCATTATATATCAACTAGTCTGTTCATTATAAATCAACTAGTCTGTTCATTACAAATCAACTAGTCTGTTTATTACAAATCAACTAATCTGTTCATTATAAATCAACTAGTCTGTTCTTTATAAACCAACTAGTCTGTTCATTATAAACCAACTAGTCTGTTCATTATAAACCAACTAGTATATTCATTATAAATCAAATAGTATATTCATTATAAATCAACTAGTCTGTTCTTTATAAACCAACTAGTCTGTTCATTATACATCAACTAGTCTGTTCATTATAAATCAACTAGTCTGTTCTTTATAAATCAACTAGTCTGTTAATAATAAACCAACTAGTCTGTTCTTTATAAACCAACTAGTCTGTTCTTTATAAACCAACTAGTCTGTTCTTTATAAACCAACTAGTCTGTTCTTTATAAACCAACTAGTCTGTTCATTATAAATCAACTAGTCTGTTCATTATAAATCAACTAGTCTGTTCTTTATAAACCAACTAGTCTGTTCATTATAAACCAACTAGTATATTCATTATAAATCAACTAGTCTGTTCTTTATAAACCAACTAGTATGTTCATTACAAGTCAAGTAGTCTATTCATTACAAATCAACTAGTCTGTTGATTACAAATCAACTAGTCTGTTCATTACAAATCAACTAGTCTGTTCATTACAAATACTCTAGACTGTTTATTAGAAATCAACTAGTCTGTTCATTATAAATGAACTAGTCTGTTCATTATACATCAACTAGTCTGTTCTTTATAAATCAACTAGTCTGTTCATTATAAACCAACTAGACTGTTCATTATAAATCAACTAGTCTGTTCATTATAAATCAACTAGTCTGTTCTTTATAAACCAACTAGTCTGTTCATTATAAATCAACTAGTCTGTTCATTATAAACCAACTAGTCTGTTCATTATAAACCAACTAGTATATTCATTATAAATCAACTTGTCTGTTCTTTATAAACCAACTAGTATGTTCATTACAAATCAACTAGTCTGTTCATTACAAATCAATTAGTCTGTTTATTACAAATCAACCTGTCTGTTCATTATAAATCAACTAGTCTGTTCATTATAAACCAACTAGAATATTCATTATAAATCAACTAGTCTGTTCATTATAAATCAACTATTATGTTTATTACAAATCAACTAGTCTGTTCATTATATATCAACTAGTCTGTTCATTATATATCAACTAGTCTGTTCATTATAAATCAACTAGTCTGTTCATTATAAATCAACTAGTCTGTTCATTACAAATCAACTAGTCTGTTCATTACAAATCAACTAGTCTGTTTATTACAAATCAACTAATCTGTTCATTATAAATCAACTAGTCTGTTCATTATAAATCAACTAGTCTGTTCTTTATAAACCAACTTGTCTGTTCATTATACATCAACTAGTCTGTTCATTATGCATCAACTAGTCTGTTCATTATGCATCAACTAGTCTGTTCTTTATAAATCAACTAGGCTGTTCATTATCCATCAACTAGTCTGTTCATTATGCATCAACTAGTCTGTTCTTTATAAATCAACTAGGCTGTTCATTATACATCAACTAGTCTGTTTTTTATAAACAAACTAGACTGTTCATTATAAATCAACTAGTCTGTTCATTATAAATCAAGTAGTCTCTTCTTTATAAACAAACTAGTCTGTTCATTATAAATCAACTAGTCTGTTCATTATAAATCAACTAGTCTGTTCTTTATAAACCAACTAGTCTGTTCATTATAAACCAACTAGTATATTCATTATAAATCAACTAGTCTGTTCTTTATAAACCAACTAGTCTGTTCATTATACATCAACTAGTCTGTTCATTATAAATCAACTAGTCTGTTCTTTATAAATCAACTAGTCTGTTAATAATAAACCAACTAGTCTGTTCTTAAAAAAACAACTAGTCTGTTCATTATAAATCAACTAGTCTGTTCATTATAAATCAACTAGTCTCTTCTTTATAAACAAACTAGTCTGTTCTTTATAAACCAACTAGTCTGTTCATTATAAACCAACTAGTATATTCATTATAAATCAACTAGTCTGTTCATTATAAATCAACTAGTCTGTTCATTATAAATCAACTAGTCTGTTCATTATAAATCAACTAGTCTGTTCATTATAAATCAACTAGTCTCTTCTTTATAAACAAACTAGTCTGTTCATTATAAATCAACTAGTCTGTTCTTTATAAACCAACTAGTCTGTTCTTTATAAACCAACTAGTCTGTTCTTTATAAACCAACTTGTCTGTTCTTTATAAACCAACTAGTCTGTTCATTATAAATCAACTAGTCTGTTCATTATAAATCAACTAGTCTGTTCATTATAAATCAACTAGTCTGTTCTTTATAAACCAACTAGTCTGTTCATTATAAACCAACTAGTATATTCATTATAAATCAACTAGTCTGTTCTTTATAAACCAACTAGTATGTTCATTACAAGTCAAGTAGTCTGTTCATTACAAATCAACTAGTCTGTTCATTACAAATCAACTAGTCTGTTCATTACAAATACTCTAGACTGTTTATTACAAATCAACTAGTCTGTTCATTATAAATGAACTAGTCTGTTCATTATACATCAACTAGTCTGTTCTTTATAAATCAACTAGTCTGTTCATTATAAACCAACTAGTCTGTTCATTATGCATCAACTAGTCTGTTCTTTATAAATCAACTAGGCTGTTCATTATACATCAACTAGTCTGTTCATTATACATCAACTAGTCTGTTCATTATGCATCAACTAGTCTGTTCTTTATAAATCAACTAGGCTGTTCATTATACATCAACTAGTCTGTTTTTTATAAACAAACTAGACTGTTCATTATAAATCAACTAGTCTGTTCATTATACATCAACTAGTCTGTTTTTTATAAACAAACTAGACTGTTCATTATAAATCAACTAGTCTGTTTTTTATAAACAAACTAGACTGTTCATTATAAATCAACTAGTCTGTTCATTATAAATCAACTAGTCTGTTCTTTATAAACCAACTAGTCTGTTCATTATAAACCAACTAGTATATTCATTATAAATCAACTAGTCTGTTCTTTATAAACCAACTAGTCTGTTCATTATACATCAACTAGTCTGTTCATTATACATCAACTAGTCTGTTCATTATAAATCAACTAGTCTGTTCTTTATAAATCAACTAGTCTGTTAATAATAAACCAACTAGTCTGTTCTTAAAAAAACAACTAGTCTGTTCATTATAAATCAACTAGTCTGTTCATTATAAATCAACTAGTCTCTTCTTTATAAACAAACTAGTCTGTTCATTATAAATCAACTAGTCTGTTCTTTATAAACCAACTAGTCTGTTCATTATAAACCAACTAGTATATTCATTATAAATCAACTAGTCTGTTCATTATAAATCAACTAGTCTCTTCTTTATAAACAAACTAGTCTGTTCATTATAAATCAACTAGTCTGTTCTTTATAAACCAACTAGTCTGTTCTTTATAAACCAACTAGTCTGTTCTTTATAAACCAACTAGTCTGTTCTTTATAAACCAACTAGTCTGTTCATTATAAACCAACTAGTATATTCATTATAAATCAACTAGTCTCTTCTTTATAAACAAACTAGTCTGTTCATTATAAATCAACTAGTCTGTTCTTTATAAACCAACTAGTCTGTTCTTTATAAACCAACTATTATGTTCTTTATAAACCAACTAGTCTGTTCATTATAAATCAACTAGTCTGTTCATTATAAACCAACTAGTCTGTTCATTATAAACCAACTAGTCTGTTCATTATAAACCAACTAGTATATTCATTATAAATCAACTTGTCTGTTCTTTATAAACCAACTAGTATGTTCATTACAAATCAACTAGTCTGTTCATTACAAATCAACTAGACTGTTTATTACAAATCAACTAGTCTGTTCATTATACATGAACTAGTCTGTTCTTTATAAATCAACTAGTCTGTTCTTTATAAATCAACTAGTCTGTTCATTATAAACCAACTAGACTGTTCATTATAAATCAACTAGTCTGTTCATTATAAATCAACTAGTCTGTTCATTATAAATCAACTAGTCTGTTCATTATAAACCAACTAGTCTGTTCTTTATAAACCAACTAGTCTGTTCATTATAAATCAACTAGTCTGTTCATTATAAATCAACTAGTCTGTTCTTTATAAACCAACTAGTCTGTTCATTATAAACCAACTAGTATATTCATTATAAATCAACTAGTCTGTTCATTACAAATCAACTAGACTGTTTATTACAAATCAACTAGTCTGTTCATTATACATGAACTAGTCTGTTCTTTATAAATCAACTAGTCTGTTCTTTATAAATCAACTAGTCTGTTCATTATAAACCAACTAGACTGTTCATTATAAATCAACTAGTCTGTTCATTATAAATCAACTAGTCTGTTCATTATAAATCAACTAGTCTGTTCATTATAAACCAACTAGTCTGTTCATTATAAACCAACTAGTATATTCATTATAAATCAACATGTCTGTTCTTTATAAACCAACTAGTATGTTCATTACAAATCAACTAGTCTGTTCATTACAAATCAATTAGTCTGTTCATTATAAATCAACTAGTCTGTTCTTTATAAACCAACTAGTCTGTTCATTATAAACCAACTAGTATATTCATTATAAATCAACATGTCTGTTCTTTATAAACCAACTAGTATGTTCATTACAAATCAACTAGTCTGTTCATTACAAATCAATTAGTCTGTTCATTATAAATCAACTAGTCTGTTCTTTATAAACCAACTAGTCTGTTCATTATAAACCAACTAGAATATTCATTATAAATCAACTAGTCTGTTCATTATAAATCAACTAGTCTGTTCATTATAAATCAACTAGTATGTTCATTACAAATCAACTAGTCTGTTCATTATATATCAACTAGTCTGTTCATTATAAATCAACTAGTCTGTTCATTATAAATCAACTAGTCTGTTCATTATAAATCAACTAGTCTGTTCATTACAAATCAACTAGTCTGCTCATTACAAATCAACTAGTCTGTTTATTACAAATCAACTAATCTGTTCATTATAAATCAACTAGTCTGTTCATTATAAATCAACTAGTCTGTTCTTTATAAACCAACTTGTCTGTTCATTATACATCAACTAGTCTGTTCATTATGCATCAACTAGTCTGTTCTTTATAAATCAACTAGGCTGTTCATTATACATCAACTAGTCTCTTCTTCATAAACAAACTAGTATGTTCATTATAAATCAACTAGTCTGTTCGTTATAAACCAACTAGTCTGTTCATTATAAACCAACTAGTATATTCATTATAAATCAACTAGTCTGTTCTTTATAAACCAACTAGTCTGTTCATTATACATCAACTAGTCTGTTCATTATAAATCAACTAGTCTGTTCTTTATAAATCAACTAGTCTGTTAATAATAAACCAACTAGTCTGTTCTTAAAAAAACAACTAGTCTGTTCATTATAAATCAACTAGTCTGTTCATTATAAATCAACTAGTCTCTTCTTTATAAACAAACTAGTCTGTTCATTATAAATCAACTAGTCTGTTCTTTATAAACCAACTAGTCTGTTCATTATAAACCAACTAGTATATTCATTATAAATCAACTAGTCTGTTCATTATAAATCAACTAGTCTCTTCTTTATAAACAAACTAGTCTGTTCATTATAAACCAACTAGTCTGTTCTTTATAAACCAACTAGTATGTTCATTACAAATCAACTAGAGTGTTCATTATACATCAACTAGTCTGTTCTTTATAAATCAACTAGTCTGTTCATTATAAACCAACTAGACTGTTCATTATAAATCAACTAGACTGTTCATTATAAATCAACTAGACTGTTCATTATAAATCAACTAGACTGTTCATTATAAATCAACTAGTCTGTTCATTATAAATCAACTAGTCTGTTCATTATAAATCAACTAGTCTGTTCATTATAAATCAACTAGTCTGTTCTTTATAAACCAACTTGTCTGTTCTTTATAAACCAACTAGTCTGTTCTTTATAAACCAACTAGTCTGTTCTTTATAAACCAACTAGTCTGTTCTTTATAAACCAACTAGTCTGTTCATTATAAATCAACTAGTCTGTTCATAATAAATCAACTAGTCTGTTCTTTATAAACCAACTAGTCTGTTCATTATAAACCAACTAGTATATTCATTATAAATCAACTAGTCTGTTCTTTATAAACCAACTAGTATGTTCATTACAAATCAAGTAGTCTATTCATTACAAATCAACTAGTCTGTTCATTACAAATCAACTAGTCTGTTCATTACAAATCAACTAGACTGTTTATTACAAATCAACTAGTCTGTTCATTATAAATGAACTAGTCTGTTCATTATAAATCAACTAGTCTGTTAATAATAAATCAACTAGTCTGTTAATAATAAATCAACTAGTCTGTTCTTTATAAACCAACTAGTCTGTTCATTATACATCAACTAGTCTGTTCATTATAAACCAACTAGACTGTTCATTATAAACCAACTAGACTGTTCATTATAAATCAACTAGTATGTTCATTATAAATCAACTAGTCTGTTCTTTATAAACCAACTACTCTGTTCATTATAAATCAACTAGTCTGTTCATTACAAATCAACTAGACTGTTCATTATACATCAACTAGTCTGTTCATTATAATTCAACTAGTCTGTTCATTATAAATCAACTAGTCTGTTCATTATAAACCAACTAGTATATTTATTATAAATCAACTAGACTGTTCTTTATAAATCAACTAGGCTGTTCATTATACATCAACTAGTCTGTTCTTTATAAACCAACTAGACTGTTCATTATAAATCAACTAGTCTGTTCATTATAAATCAACTAGTCTCTTCTTTATAAACAAACTAGTCTGTTCATTATAAATCAACTAGTCTGTTCTTTATAAACCAACTTGTCTGTTCTTTATAAACCAACTAGTTTGTTCTTTATAAACCAACTAGTCTGTTCATTATAAATCAACTAGTCTGTTCATTATAAATCAACTAGTCTGTTCTTTATAAACCAACTAGTCTGTTCATTATAAACCAACTAGTATATTCATTATAAATCAACTAGTCTGTTCTTTATAAACCAACTAGTATGTTCATTACAAATCAAGTAGTCTATTCATTAAAAATCAACTAGTCTGTTCATTACAAATCAACTAGTCTGTTCATTACAAATCAACTAGTCTGTTCATTACAAATCAACTAGACTGTTTATTACAAATCAACTAGTCTGTTCATTATAAATGAACTAGTCTGTTCATTATAAATCAACTAGTCTGTTAATAATAAATCAACTAGTCTGTTAATAATAAATCAACTAGTCTGTTCTTTATAAACCAACTAGTCTGTTCATTATACATCAACTAGTCTGTTCATTATAAACCAACTAGTATATTCATTATAAATCAACTAGTCTGTTCATTATAAATCAACTAGTCTCTTCTTTATAAACAAACTAGTCTGTTCATTATAAATCAACTAGTCTGTTCTTTATAAACCAACTAGTCTGTTCTTTATAAACCAACTAGTCTGTTCTTTATGAACCAACTAGTATGTTCATTACAAATCAACTAGACTGTTCATTACAAATCAACTAGACTGTTCATTATACATCAACTAGTCTGTTCTTTATAAATCAACTAGTCTGTTCATTATAAACCAACTAGACTGTTCATTATAAATCAACTAGACTGTTCATTATAAATCAACTAGTCTGTTCATTATAAATCAACTAGTCTATTCATTATAAATCAACTAGTCTGTTCTTTATAAACCAACTTGTCTGTTCTTTATCAACCAACTAATCTGTTCATTATAAATGAACCACTCTGTTCATTATAAATCAACTAGTCTGTTCTTTATAAACCAACTAGTCTGTTCATTATAAATCAACTAGTCTGTTCATTATAAATCAACTAGTTTGTTGTTTATAAACCAACTAGTCTGTTCATTATAAATCAACAAGTCTGTTCTTTATAAACCAACTAGTATCTTCATTATAAATTAACTGGTCTGTTAATAATAAACCAACTCGTCTGTTCTTAAAAAACCAACTAGTCTGTTCTTTATAAACCAACTGGTCTGTTCATTATAAATCAAATAATCTGTTAATAAGAAATCAACTAGTCTGTTCTTTATAAACCAACTAGTCTGTTCTTAAAAAACCAACTAGTCTGTTCTTTATAAACCAACTAGTCTGTTCATTATAAATCAAATAGTCTGTTAATAATAAATCAACTAGTCTGTTCTTTATAAACCAACTAGTCTGTTCATTATAAATCAACTAGTCTGTTCTTTATAAACTAACTAGTATGTTCATTACAAATCAACTAGTCTGTTCATTATACATTAACTAGTCTGTTCGTTATAAATCAACTAGTCTGTTCATTACAAATCAACTAGTCTGTTCATTACAAATCAACTAGTCTATTTATTACAAATCAACTAGTCTTCTACTTCAGTGTGTAAATATTTAGTTTGTATGTCAAACAGTTATTAGTGTATTAACCAAACTGTCTTGAACTTCAATGTACAAATATGTAGTTTGTATGTCAAACATTTATTAGTTTATTAACAAAAGTGTCTTCTACTTTAGTGTGTAAATATTTAGTTTGTGTATCAAACAGTTATTATTTTATTAACCAAACTGTCTTCTACTTCAGTGTGTAAATATGTAGTTTGTATGACAAACAGTTATTAGTTTATTAACCAAACTGTTTTCTACTCAATGTGTAAATATTTAGTTTGTATGTCAAACGGTTATTAATTTATGAGCCAAACTGTCTTCTACTTCAATGTGTAAATATTTAGTTTCTATGTCAAACAGTTATTAGTTTATTAGCCAAACTGTGTTCTACTTCAATGTGTAAATATTTAGTTTGTATGTCAAACAGTTATTAGATTATTAGCCAAACTGTCTTCTACTTCAATGTGTAAATATTTAGTTTCTATGTCAAACAGTTATTAATTTATTAGCCAAACTGTCTTCTACTTCAATGTGTAAATATTTAGTTTGTATGTCAAACAGTTATTAGTTTCTTAGCCAAACTGTCTTCTACTTTAATGTGTAAATATTTAGTTTGTATGTCAAACAGTTATTAGTTTATTAGCCAAACTGTCTTTTACTTCAATGTCTAAATATTTAGTTTGTATGTCAAACAGTTATTAGTTTATTAGCCAAACTGTCTTCTACTTCAATATGTAAATATTTAGTTTCTATGTCAAACAGTTATTAGTTTATTAGCCAAACTGTCTTTTACTTCAATGTCTAAATATTTAGTTTGTATGTCAAACAGTTATTAGTTTATTAGCCAAACTGTCTTCTACTTCAATGTGTAAATATTTAGTTTGTATGTCAAACATTTATTAGTTTATTAGCCAAATTGTCTTGTACTTTAATGTGTAAATATTTAGTTTGTATGTCAAACAGTTATTAGTTTATTAGCCAAACTGTCTTCTACTTCAATGTGTAAATATTTAGTTTGTATGTCAAACAGTTATTATTGTATTAACCAAACTGTCTTCAACTTCAATGTACAAAAATGTAGTTTGTATGTCAAACAGTTATTAGTTTATTAGCCAAACTGTCTTCTACTTCAATGTGTAAATATTTAGTTTGTATGTGAAACAGTTATTAGTTTATTAGCCAAATTGTCTTCTACTTCAGTGTGTAAATATTTAGTTTGTATGTCAAACAGTTATTAGTTTATTAGCCAAACTGTCTTCTACTTCAATGTGTAAATATTTAGTTTGTATGTCAAACAGTTATTAGTTTATTAGCCAAACTGTCTTTTACTTCAATGTCTAAATATTTAGTTTGTATGTCAAAAAGTTATTAGTTTATTAGCCAAACTGTCTTCTACTTCAATGTGTAAATATTTAGTTTCTATGTCAAACAGTTATTAATTTATTAACCAAACTGTCTTCTACTTCAATGTGTAAATATTTAGTTTCTATGTCAAACAGTTATTAGTTTATAAGCCAAACTGTTTTCTACTTCAATGTGTAAATATTTAGTTTGTATGTCAAATAGTTATTAGTTTATTAGCCAAACTGTCTTCTACTTCAATGTGTAAATATTTAGTTTCTATGTCAAACAGTTATTAGTTTATTAGCCAAACTGTGTTCTACTTCAATGTGTAAATATTTAGTTTGTATGTCAAACAGTTATTAGTTTATTAGCCAAACTGTATTCTACATCAATGTGTAAATATTTAGTTTTTATCTCAAACAGTTATTAGTTTATTAATGAAAGTGTCTTCTACTTCAGTGTGTAAATATTTAGTTTGTATGTCAAACAGTTATTAGTTTATTAACCGAACTGTCTTCTACTTCAGTGTGTAAATATGTAGTTTGTATGACAAACAGTTATTAGTGTATTAACCAAACTGTCTTCAACTTCAATGTACAAATATGTAGTTTGTATGTCAAACAGTTATTAGTTTATTAGCCAAACTGTGTTCTACTTCAATGTGTAAATATTTAGTTTGTATGTCAAACAGTTATTAGTTTATTAGCCAAACTGTCTTCTACTTTAGTGTGTAAATATTTAGTTTGTATGTGAAACAGTTATTAGTTTATTAACCAAACTGTCTTCAACTTCAGTCTGTAAATATTTACTTTGTATGTCAAACAGTTATTAGTTTATTAGCCAAACTGTGTTCTACTTCAATGTGTAAATATTTAGTTTGTATGTCAAACAGTTATTAGTGTATTAACCAAACTGTCTTCAACTTCAATGTACAAATATGTAGTTTGTATGTCAACTGTTATTAGTTTATTAACCAAACTGTCTTCAACTTCAATGAACAAATATGTAGTTAGTATGTCAAACAGTTATTAGTTTATTAACCAAACTGTCTTCTACTTGAATGTGTAAATATTTAGTTTGTATGTCAAACAGTTATTATTGTATTAACCAAACTGTCCTCAACTTCAATGTACAAATATGTAGTTTGTATGTCAAACAGTTATTAGTTTATTAACCAAACTGTCTTCTACTTCAATGTGTAAATATTTAGTTTGTATGTCAAACAGTTATTAGTTTATTAACCAAACTGTCTTCTACTTTAGTGTGTAAATATTTAGTTTGTATGTCAAACAGTTACTAGGTGATTAACCAAACTGTCTTCCACTTTAGTGTGTAAATATTTAGTTTCTATGTCAAACAGTTATTAGTTTATTAGCCAAACTGTGTTCTACTTCAATGTGTAAATATTTAGTTTGTATGTCAAACAGTTATTAGTTTATTAGCCAAACTGTATTCTACATCAATGTGTAAATATTTAGTTTTTATCTCAAACAGTTATTAGTTTATTAATGAAAGTGTCTTCTACTTCAGTGTGTAAATATTTAGTTTGTATGTCAAACAGTTATTAGTTTATTAACCAAACTGTCTTCTACTTCAGTGTGTAAATATGTAGTTTGTATGACAAACAGTTATTAATTTATTAACCAAACTGTCTTCTACTTCAATGTGTAAATATTTAGTTTGTGTGTCAAACAGTTATTAATTTATTAGCCAAATTGTCTTTTACTTCAATGTCTAAATATTTAGTTTGTATGTCAAACAGTTATTATTGTATTAATCAAACTGTCTCCAACTTCAATGTAGAAATATGTAGTTTGTATGTCAAACAGTTATTAGTTTATTAACCAAACTGTCTTCTACTTTAGTGTGTAAATATTTAGTTTGTATGTCAAACAGTTACTAGGTGATTAACCAAATTGTCTTCCACTTTAGTGTGTAAATATTTAGTTTCTATGTCAAACAGTTATTAGTTTATTAACCAAACTGTCTTTTACTTTAATGTGTAAATATTTAGTTTGTATGTCAAACAGTTATTAGTTTATTAGCCAAACTGTCTTTTACTTTAATGTGTAAATATTTAGTTTGTATGTCAAACAGTTATTAATTTATTAGCCAAACTGTCTTTTACTTCAATGTGTAAATATTTAGTTTGTATGTCAAACAGTTATTATTGTATTAATCAAACTGTCTCCAACTTCAATGTACAAATATGTAGTTTGTATGTCAAACAGTTATTAGTTTATTAACCAAACTGTCTTCTACTTTAGTGTGTAAATATTTAGTTTGTATGTCAAACAGTTATTAGTTTATTAACAAAACTGTCTTCTACTTTAGTGTGTAAATATTTAGTTTGTATGTCAAACAGTTATTAGTTTATTAACCAAACTGTCTTCCACTTTATTGTGTAAATATTTAGTTTGTATGTCAAACAGTTATTAGTTTATTAACCAAACTGTCTTTTACTTCAGTGTGTAAATATTTAGTTTGTATTTCAAACAGTTATTAGTTTATTAGCCAAACTGTCTTTTACTTTAATGTGTAAATATTTAGTTTGTATGTCAAACAGTTATTAATTTATTAGCAAAACTGTCTTTTACTTCAATGTCTAAATATTTAATTTGTATGTCAAACAGTTATTAGTTTATTAGCCAAACTGTCTTCTACTTCAATGTGTAAATATTTAGTTTGTATATCAAACAGTTATTAGTTTATTAGCCAAACTGTCTTGTACTTTAATGTGTAAATATTTAGTTTGTATGTCAAACAGTTATTAGTTTATTAGCCAAACTGTCTTCTACTTCAATGTGTAAATATTTAGTTTGTATGTCAAACAGTTATTAGTTTATTAGCCAAACTGTCTTTTACTTCAATGTCTAAATATTTAGTTTATATGTCAAACAGTTATTAGTTTATAAGCCAAACTGTCTTCTACTTCAATGTGTAAATATTTAGTTTGTATGTCAAACAGTTATTAGTTTATTAACTAAACTGTCTTTTACTTTATTGTGGAAATATTTAGTTTGTATGTCAAACAGTTATTAATTTATTAGCCAAACTGTCTTCTACTTCAGTGTGTAAATATTTAGTTCGTATGTCAAACAGTTATTAGATTATTAGCCACACTGTCTTTTACTTTAATGTATAAATATTTAGTTTGTATGTCAAACAGTTATTAATTTATTAGCCTAAGTGTCTTCTACTTCAGTGTGTAAATATTTAGTTTGTATGTCAAACAGTTATTAGTTTATTAGCCAAACTGTCTTCTACTTCAGTGTGTAAATATTTAGTTTCTATGTCAAAGAGGTATTAGTTTATTAACCAAACTGTCTTCTACTTTAGTGTGTAAATATTTAGTTTGTATGTCAAACAGTTATTAGTTTATTAACCAAACTGTCTTCTACTTCAGTGTGTAAATATTTAGTTTGTATGTCAAACAGTTATTAGTTTATTAACCAAACTGTCTTCTACTTCAGTGTGTAAATATGTAGTTTGTATGACAAACAGTTATTAATTTATTAACCAAACTGTCTTCTACTTCAATGTGTAAATATTTAGTTTCTATGTCAAACAGTTATTAGTTTATTAACCAAACTGTCTTTTACATTAATGTGTAAATATTTAGTTTGTATGTCAAACAGTTATTAGTTTATTAGCCAAACTGTCTTTTACTTTAATGTGTAAATATTTAGTTTGTATGTCAAACAGTTATTAATTTATTAGCCAAATTGTCTTTTACTTCAATGTCTAAATATTTAGTTTGTATGTCAAACAGTTATTATTGTATTAATCAAACTGTCTCTAACTTCAATGTACAAATATGTAGTTTGTATGTCAAACAGTTATTAGTTTATTAACCAAACTGTCTTCTACTTTAGTGTGTAAATATTTAGTTTGTATGTCAAACAGTTACTAGGTGATTAACCAAACTGTCTTCTACTTTAGTGTGTAAATATTTAGTTTGTATGTCAAACAGTTATTAGTTTATTAACCAAACTGTCTTCTACTTCAGTGTGTAAATATTTAGTTTGTATTTCAAACAGTTATTAGTTTATTAGCCAAACTGTCTTTTACTTCAATGTGTAAATATTTAATTTGTATGTCAAACAGTTATTAGTTTATTAACCAAACTGTCTTCTACTTCAATGTGTAAATATTTAGTTTGTATGTCAAACAGTTATTAGTTTATTAACCAAACTGTCTTGTACTTTAATGTGTAAATATTTAGTTTGTATGTCAAACAGTTATTAGTTTATAAGCCAAACTGTCTTCTACTTCAATGTGTAAATATTTAGTTTGTATGTCAAACAGTTATTAGTTTATTAGCCAAACTGTCTTTTACTTCAATGTGTAAATATTTAGTTTGTATGTCAAACAGTTATTAGTTTATTAGCCAAACTGTCTTTTACTTTAGTGTGTAAATATTTAGTTTGTATGTCAAACAGTTATTAATTTATTAGCCAAACTGTCTTTTACTTCAATGTGTAAATATTTAATTTGTATCTCAAACAGTTATTAGTTTATTAGCCAAACTGTCTTTTACTTCAATGTGTAAATATTTAGTTTGTATGTCAAACAGTTATTAGTTTATTAGCCAAACTGTCTTCTACTTCAATGTGTAAATATTTAGTTTGTATGTCAAACAGTTATTAGTTTATTAACCAAACTGTCTTTTACTTTATTGTGTAAATATTTAGTTTGTATGTCAAACAGTTATTAATTTATTAGCCAAACTGTCTTCTACTTCAGTGTGTAAATATTTAGTTCGTATGTCAAACAGTTATTAGATTATTAGCCACACTGTCTTTTACTTTAATGAATAAATATTTAGTTTGTATGTCAAACAGTTATTAATTTATTAGCCTAAGTGTCTTCTACTTCAGTGTGTAAATATTTAGTTTGTATGTCAAGCAGTTATTAGTTTATTAGCCAAAGTGTCTTCTACTTCAGTGTGTAAATATTTAGTTTCTATGTCAAAGAGGTATTAGTTTATTAACCAAACTGTCTTCTACTTTAGTGTGTAAATATTTAGTTTGTATGTCAAACAGTTATTAGTTTATTAACCAAACTGTCTTCTACTTCAGTGTGTAAATATTTAGTTTGTATGTCAAACAGTTATTAGTTTATTAACCAAACTGTCTTCTACTTCAGTGTGTAAATATGTAGTTTGTATGACAAACAGTTATTAATTTATTAACCAAACTGTCTTCTACTTCAATGTGTAAATATTTAGTTTGTATGTCAAACAGTTATTAGTTTATTAGCCAAATTGTCTTGTACTTTAGTGTGTAAATATTTAGTTTGTATGTCAAACAGTTACTAGGTGATTAACCAAACTGTCTTCCACTTTAGTGTGTAAATATTTAGTTTCTATGTCAAACAATTATTAGTTTATTAGCCAAACTGTCTTTTACTTTAATGTGTAAATATTTAGTTTGTATGTCAAACAGTTATTAGTTTATTAATGAAACTGTTTTCTACTTCAATGTGTAAATATTTAGTTTGTATGTCAAACAGTTATTAGTTTATTAGCCAAACTGTCTTCTACTTCAATGTGTAAATATTTAGTTTGTATATCAAACAGTTATTAGTTTATTAACCAAACTGTCTTTTACTTTAATGTGTAAATATTTAGTTTGTATGTCAAACAGTTATTAGTTTATTAGCCAAACTGTCTTTTACTTTAATGTGTAAATATTTAGTTTGTATGTCAAACAGTTATTAATTTATTAGCCAAATTGTCTTTTACTTCAATGTCTAAATATTTAGTTTGTATGTCAAACAGTTATTATTGTATTAATCAAACTGTCTCCAACTTCAATGTAGAAATATGTAGTTTGTATGTCAAACAGTTATTAGTTTATTAACCAAACTGTCTTTTACTTTAGTGTGTAAATATTTAGTTTGTATGTCAAACAGTTATTAGTTTATTAACCAAACTGTCTTCTACTTTAGTGTGTAAATATTTAGTTTGTATGTCAAACAGTTACTAGGTGATTAACCAAACTGTCTTCCACTTTAGTGTGTAAATATTTAGTTTGTATGTCAAACAGTTATTAGTTTATTAACCAAACTGTCTTCTACTTCAGTGTGTAAATATTTAGTTTGTATGTCAAACAGTTATTAGTTTATTAACCAAACTGTCTTCTACTTCAGTGTGTAAATATTTAGTTTGTATGTCAAACAGTTATTAGTTTATTAACCAAACTGTCTTCTACTTCAATGTGTAAATATTTAGTTTGTATGTCAAACAGTTATTAATTTATTAGCCAAACTGTCTTTTACTTCAATGTGTAAATATTTAGTTTGTATGTCAAACAGTTATTATTGTATTAATCAAACTGTCTCCAACTTCAATGTAGAAATATGTAGTTTGTATGTCAAACAGTTATTAGTTTATTAGCCAAACTGTCTTCTACTTCAATGTGTAAATATTTAGTTTGTATGTCAAACAGTTATTAGTTTATTAACCAAACTGTCTTTTACTTTATTGTGTAAATATTTAGTTTGTATGTCAAACAGTTATTAATTTATTAGCCAAACTGTCTTCTACTTCAGTGTGTAAATATTTAGTTCGTATGTCAAACAGTTATTAGATTATTAGCCACACTGTCTTTTACTTTAATGAATAAATATTTAGTTTGTATGTCAAACAGTTATTAATTTATTAGCCTAAGTGTCTTCTACTTCAGTGTGTAAATATTTAGTTTGTATGTCAAGCAGTTATTAGTTTATTAGCCAAAGTGTCTTCTACTTCAGTGTGTAAATATTTAGTTTCTATGTCAAAGAGGTATTAGTTTATTAACCAAACTGTCTTCTACTTTAGTGTGTAAATATTTAGTTTGTATGTCAAACAGTTATTAGTTTATTAACCAAACTGTCTTCTACTTCAGTGTGTAAATATTTAGTTTGTATGTCAAACAGTTATTAGTTTATTAACCAAACTGTCTTCTACTTCAGTGTGTAAATATGTAGTTTGTATGACAAACAGTTATTAATTTATTAACCAAACTGTCTTCTACTTCAATGTGTAAATATTTAGTTTGTATGTCAAACAGTTATTAGTTTATTAGCCAAACTGTCTTCTACTTTAGTGTGTAAATATTTAGTTTGTATGTCAAACAGTTATTAGTTTATTAACCAAACTGTCTTCCACTTTAGTGTGTAAATATTTAGTTTGTATGTCAAACAGTTATTAGTTTATTAGCCAAACTGTCTTTTACTTTAATGTGTAAATATTTAGTTTGTATGTCAAACAGTTATTAGTTTATTAATGAAACTGTTTTCTACTTCAATGTGTAAATATTTAGTTTGTATGTCAAACAGTTATTAGTTTATTAGCCAAACTGTCTTCTACTTCAATGTGTAAATATTTAGTTTGTATATCAAACAGTTATTAGTTTATTAACCAAACTGTCTTTTACTTTAATGTGTAAATATTTAGTTTGTATGTCAAACAGTTATTAGTTTATTAGCCAAACTGTCTTTTACTTTAATGTGTAAATATTTAGTTTGTATGTCAAACAGTTATTAATTTATTAGCCAAATTGTCTTTTACTTCAATGTGTAAATATTTAGTTTGTATGTCAAACAGTTATTATTGTATTAATCAAACTGTCTCCAACTTCAATGTACAAATATTTAGTTTGTATGTCAAACAGTTATTAGTTTATTAACCAAACTGTCTTTTACTTTAGTGTGTAAATATTTAGTTTGTATGTCAAACAGTTATTAGTTTATTAACCAAACTGTCTTCTACTTTAGTGTGTAAATATTTAGTTTGTATGTCAAACAGTTATTAGGTTATTAACCAAACTGTCTTCCACTTTAGTGTGTAAATATTTAGTTTGTATGTCAAACAGTTATTAGTTTATTAACCAAACTGTCTTCTACTTCAGTGTGTAAATATTTAGTTTGTATGTCAAACAGTTATTAGTTTATTAACCAAACTGTCTTCTACTTCAGTGTGTAAATATTTAGTTTGTATGTCAAACAGTTATTAATTTATTAACCAAACTGTCTTCTACTTCAATGTGTAAATATTTAGTTTGTATGTCAAACAGTTATTAATTTATTAGCCAAACTGTCTTTTACTTCAATGTGTAAATATTTAGTTTGTATGTCAAACAGTTATTATTTATTAATCAAACTGTCTCCAACTTCAATGTAGAAATATTTAGTTTGTATGTCAAACAGTTATTAGTTTATTAACCAAACTGTCTTCTACTTTAGTGTGTAAATATTTAGTTTGTATGTCAAACAGTTATTAGTTTATTAACCAAACTGTCTTCTACTTTTTAGTGTAAATATTTAGTTTGTATGTCAAACAGTTATTAGTTTATTAACCAAACTGTCTTCCACTTTAGTGTGTAAATATTTAGTTTGTATGTCAAACAGTTATTAGTTTATTAACCAAACTGTCTTTTACTTTAATGTGTAAATATTTAGTTTGTATGTCAAACAGTTATTATTTATTAATCAAACTGTCTCCTACTTCAATGTACAATATTTAGTTTGTATGTCAAACAGTTATTAGTTTATTAACCAAACTGTCTTCTACTTTAGTGTGTAAATATTTAGTTTGTATGTCAAACAGTTATTAGTTTATTAACCAAACTGTCTTCTACTTTAGTGTGTAAATATTTAGTTTGTATGTCAAACAGTTATTAGGTTATTAACCAAACTGTCTTCCACTTTATTGTGTAAATATTTAGTTTGTATGTCAAACAGTTATTAGTTTATTAACTAAACTGTCTTGTACTTCAGTGTGTAAATATTTAGTTTGTATGTCAAACAGTTATTAGTTTATTAGCCAAACTGTCTTTTACTTTAATGTGTAAATATTTAGTTTGTATGTCAAACAGTTATTAATTTATTAGCAAACTGTCTTTTACTTCAATGTGTAAATATTTAGTTTGTATGTCAAACAGTTATTAGTTTATTAACCAAACTGTCTTCTACTTCAATGTGTAAATATTTAGTTTGTATGTCAAACAGTTATTAGTTTATTAGCCAAACTGTCTTCTACTTCAATGTGTAAATATTTAGTTTGTATGTCAAACAGTTATTAGTTTATTAGCCAAACTGTCTTGTACTTTAATGTGTAAATATTTAGTTTGTATGTCAAACAGTTATTAGTTTATTAGCCAAACTGTCTTCTACTTCAATGTGTAAATATTTAGTTTGTATGTCAAACAGTTATTAGTTTATTAGCCAAACTGTCTTTTACTTCAATGTGTAAATATTTAGTTTGTATGTCAAACAGTTATTAGTTTATTAGCCAAACTGTCTTTTACTTTAATGTGTAAATATTTAGTTTGTATGTCAAACAGTTATTAATTTATTAGCCAAACTGTCTTTTACTTCAATGTGTAAATATTTAATTTGTATGTCAAACAGTTATTAGTTTATTAGCCAAACTGTCTTTTACTTCAATGTCTAAATATTTAGTTTGTATGTCAAACAGTTATTAGTTTATTAGCCAAACTGTCTTTTACTTTAATGTATAAATATTTAGTTTGTATGTCAAACAGTTATTAATTTATTAGCCTAAGTGTCTTCTACTTCAATGTGGAAATATTTAGTTTGTATGTCAAACAGTTATTAGTTTATTAGCCAAACTGTCTTTTACTTCAATGTCTAAATATTTAGTTTGTATGTCAAACAGTTATTAGTTTATTAGCCCAACTGTCTTTTACTTTAATGTGTAAATATTTAATTTGTATGTCAAACAGTTATTAATTTATTAGCCAAACTGTCTTTTACTTCAATGTCTAAATATTTAATTTGTATGTTAAACAGTTATTAGTTTATTAGCCAAACTGTCTTTTACTTCAATGTCTAAATATTTAGTTTGTATGTCAAACAGTTATTAGTTTATTAGCCAAACTGTCTTTTACTTTAATGTATAAATATTTAGTTTGTATGTCAAACAGTTATTAATTTATTAGCCTAAGTGTCTTCTATTTCAGTGTGTAAATATTTAGTTTGTATGTCAAACAGTTATTAGTTTATTAGCCAAACTGTCTTGTACTTTAATGTGTAAATATTTAGTTTGTATGTCAAACAGTTATTAGTTTATTAGCCAAACTGTCTTCTACTTCAATGTGGAAATATTTAGTTTGTATGTCAAACAGTTATTAGTTTATTAGCCAAACTGTCTTTTACTTCAATGTCTAAATATTTAGTTTGTATGTCAAACAGTTATTAGTTTATTAGCCCAACTGTCTTTTACTTTAATGTGTAAATATTTAATTTGTATGTCAAACAGTTATTAATTTATTAGCCAAACTGTCTTTTACTTCAATGTCTAAATATTTAATTTGTATGTCAAACAGTTATTAGTTTATTAACCAAACTGTCTTTTACTTCAATGTCTAAATATTTAGTTTGTATGTCAAACAGTTATTAGTTTATTAGCCAAACTGTCTTTTACTTTAATGTATAAATATTTAGTTTGTATGTCAAACAGTTATTAATTTATTAGCCTAAGTGTCTTCTATTTCAGTGTGTAAATATTTAGTTTGTATGTCAAACAGTTATTAGTTTATTAGCCAAAGTGTCTTCTACTTCAGTGTGTAAATATTTAGTTTCTATGTCAAAGAGGTATTAGTTTATTAACCAAACTGTCTTCTACTTTAGTGTGTAAATATTTAGTTTGTATGTCAAACAGTTATTAATTTATGAACCAAACTGTCTTCTACTTCAGTGTGTAAATATTTAGTTTGTATGTCAAACAGTTATTAGTTTATTAACCAAACTGTCTTCTACTTCAGTGTGTAAATATGTAGTTTGTATGACAAACAGTTATTAGTTTATTAACCAAACTGTCTTTTACATTAATGTGTAAATATTTAGTTTGTATGTCAAACAGTTATTAGTTTATTAGCCAAACTGTCTTTTACTTTAATGTGTAAATATTTAGTTTGTATGTCAAACAGTTATTAATTTATTAGCCAAATTGTCTTTTACTTCAATGTCTAAATATTTAGTTTGTATGTCAAACAGTTATTATTGTATTAATCAAACTGTCTCTAACTTCAATGTACAAATATGTAGTTTGTATGTCAAACAGTTATTAGTTTATTAACCAAACTGTCTTCTACTTTAGTGTGTAAATATTTAGTTTGTATGTCAAACAGTTACTAGGTGATTAACCAAACTGTCTTCCACTTTAGTGTGTAAATATTTAGTTTCTATGTCAAACAGTTATTAGTTTATTAACTAAACTGTCTTGTACTTCAGTGTAAATATTTAGTTTGTATTTCAAACAGTTATTAGTTTATTAGCCAAACTGTCTTTTACTTTAATGTGTAAATATTTAGTTTGTATGTCAAACAGTTATTAATTTATTAGCCAAACTGTCTTTTACTTCAATGTCTAAATATTTAATTTGTATGTCAAACAGTTATTAGTTTATTAGCCAAACTGTCTTCTACTTCAATGTGTAAATATTTAGTTTGTATGTCAAACAGTTATTAGTTTATTAGCCAAACTGTCTTGTACTTTAATGTGTAAATATTTAGTTTGTATGTCAAACAGTTATTAGTTTATTAGCCAAACTGTCTTCTACTTCAATGTGGAAATATTTAGTTTGTATGTCAAACAGTTATTAGTTTATTAGCCAAACTGTCTTTTACTTCAATGTGGAAATATTTAGTTTGTATGTCAAACAGTTATTAGTTTATTAGCCAAACTGTCTTTTACTTCAATGTCTAAATATTTAGTTTGTATGTCAAACAGTTATTAGTTTATTAGCCCAACTGTCTTTTACTTTAATGTGTAAATATTTAATTTGTATGTCAAACAGTTATTAATTTATTAGCCAAACTGTCTTTTACTTCAATGTCTAAATATTTAATTTGTATCTTAAACAGTTATTAGTTTATTAGCCAAACTGTCTTTTACTTCAATGTCTAAATATTTAGTTTGTATGTCAAACAGTTATTAGTTTATTAGCCAAACTGTCTTCTACTTCAATGTGTAAATATTTAGTTTGTATGTCAAACAGTTATTAGTTTATTAACTAAACTGTCTTTTACTTTATTGTGTAAATATTTAGTTTGTATGTCAAACAGTTATTAATTTATTAGCCACACTGTCTTCTACTTCAGTGTGTAAATATTTAGTTCGTATGTCAAACAGTTATTAGTTTATTAGCCAAACTGTCTTTTACTTTAATGAATAAATATTTAGTTTGTATGTCAAACAGTTATTAATTTATTAGCCAAACTGTCTTCTACTTCAGTGTGTAAATATTTAGTTTGTATGTCAAACAGTTATTAGTTTATTAGCCAAAGTGTCTTCTACTTCAGTGTGTAAATATTTAGTTTCTATGTCAAAGTGGTATTAGTTTATTAACCAAACTGTCTTCTACTTTAGTGTGTAAATATTTAGTTTGTATGTCAAACAGTTATTAGTTTATTAACCAAACTGTCTTCTACTTCAGTGTGTAAATATTTAGTTTGTATGTCAAACAGTTATTAGTTTATTAACCAAACTGTCTTCTACTTCAGTGTGTAAATATGTAGTTTGTATGACAAACAGTTATTAATTTATTAACCAAACTGTCTTCTACTTCAATTTGTAAATATTTAGTTTGTATGTCAAACAGTTATTAGGTTATTAACCAAACTGTCTTCCACTTTAGTGTGTAAATATTTAGTTTCTATGTCAAACAGTTATTAGTTTATTAACTAAACTGTCTTGTACTTCAGTGTGTAAATATTTAGTTTGTATGTCAAACAATTATTAGTTTATTAGCCAAACTGTCTTTTACTTTAATGTGTAAATATTTAGTTTGTATGTCAAACAGTTATTAGTTTATTAGCCAAACTGTCTTGTACTTTAATGTGTAAATATTTAGTTTGTATGTCAAACAGTTATTAGTTTATTAGCCAAACTGTCTTCTACTTCAATGTGGAAATATTTAGTTTGTATGTCAAACAGTTATTAGTTTATTAGCCAAACTGTCTTTTACTTCAATGTCTAAATATTTAGTTTGTATGTGAAACAGTTATTAGTTTATTAGCCCAACTGTCTTTTACTTTAGTGTGTAAATATTTAATTTGTATGTCAAACAGTTATTAATTTATTAGCCAAACTGTCTTTTACTTCAATGTCTAAATATTTAATTTGTATCTTAAACAGTTATTAGTTTATTAGCCAAACTGTCTTTTACTTCAATGTCTAAATATTTAGTTTGTATGTCAAACAGTTATTAGTTTATTAGCCAAACTGTCTTCTACTTCAATGTGTAAATATTTAGTTTGTATGTCAAACAGTTATTAGTTTATTAACTAAACTGTCTTTTACTTTATTGTGTAAATATTTAGTTTGTATGTCAAACAGTTATTAATTTATTAGCCAAACTGTCTTCTACTTCAGTGTGTAAATATTTAGTTCGTATGTCAAACAGTTATTAGATTATTAGCCACACTGTCTTTTACTTTAATGAATAAATATTTAGTTTGTATGTCAAACAGTTATTAATTTATTAGCCTAAGTGTCTTCTACTTCAGTGTGTAAATATTTAGTTTGTATATCAAACAGTTATTAGTTTATTAGCCAAAGTGTCTTCTACTTCAGTGTGTAAATATTTAGTTTCTATGTCAAAGAGGTATTAGTTTATTAACCAAACTGTCTTCTACTTTAGTGTGTAAATATTTAGTTTGTATGTCAAACAGTTATTAGTTTATTAACCAAACTGTCTTCTACTTCAGTGTGTAAATATTTAGTTTGTATGTCAAACAGTTATTAGTTTATTAACCAAACTGTCTTCTACTTCAGTGTGTAAATATGTAGTTTGTATGACAAACAGTTATTAATTTATTAACCAAACTGTCTTTTACTTTAATGTGTAAATATTTAGTTTGTATGTCAAACAGTTACTAGGTGATTAACCAAACTGTCTTCCACTTTAGTGTGTAAATATTTAGTTTCTATGTCAAACAATTATTAGTTTATTAGCCAAACTGTCTTTTACTTTAATGTGTAAATATTTAGTTTGTATGTCAAACAGTTATTAGTTTATTAATGAAACTGTTTTCTACTTCAATGTGTAAATATTTAGTTTGTATGTCAAACAGTTATTAGTTTATTAGCCAAACTGTCTTCTACTTCAATGTGTAAATATTTAGTTTGTATATCAAACAGTTATTAGTTTATTAACCAAACTGTCTTTTACTTTAATGTGTAAATATTTAGTTTGTATGTCAAACAGTTATTAGTTTATTAGCCAAACTGTCTTTTACTTTAATGTGTAAATATTTAGTTTGTATGTCAAACAGTTATTAATTTATTAGCCAAATTGTCTTTTACTTCAATGTCTAAATATTTAGTTTGTATGTCAAACAGTTATTATTGTATTAATCAAACTGTCTCCAACTTCAATGTACAAATATGTAGTTTGTATGTCAAACAGTTATTAGTTTATTAACCAAACTGTCTTCTACTTTAGTGTGTAAATATTTAGTTTGTATGTCAAACAGTTATTAGTTTATTAACCAAACTGTCTTCTACTTTAGTGTGTAAATATTTAGTTTGTATGTCAAACAGTTACTAGGTGATTAACCAAACTGTCTTCCACTTTAGTGTGTAAATATTTAGTTTCTATGTCAAACAGTTATTAGTTTATTAACCAAACTGTCTTCTACTTCAGTGTGTAAATATTTAGTTTGTATGTCAAACAGTTATTAGTTTATTAACCAAACTGTCTTCTACTTCAGTGTGTAAATATGTAGTTTGTATGACAAACAGTTATTAATTTATTAACCAAACTGTCTTCTACTTCAATGTGTAAATATTTAGTTTGTATGTCAAACAGTTATTAATTTATTAGCCAAATTGTCTTTTACTTCAATGTCTAAATATTTAGTTTGTATGTCAAACAGTTATTATTGTATTAATCAAACTGTCTCCAACTTCAATGTAGAAATATGTAGTTTGAATGTCAAACAGTTATTAGTTTATTAACCAAACTGTCTTCTACTTTAGTGTGTAAATATTTAGTTTGTATGTCAAACAGTTATTAGTTTATTAACCAAACTGTCTTCTACTTTAGTGTGTAAATATTTAGTTTGTATGTCAAACAGTTACTAGGTGATTAACCAAACTGTCTTCCACTTTAGTGTGTAAATATTTAGTTTCTATGTCAAACAGTTATTAGTTTATTAACCAAACTGTCTTTTACTTTAATGTGTAAATATTTAGTTTGTATGTCAAACAGTTATTATTGTATTAATCAAACTGTCTCCAACTTCAATGTACAAATATGTAGTTTGTATGTCAAACAGTTATTAGTTTATTAACCAAACTGTCTTCTACTTTATTGTGTAAATATTTAGTTTGTATGTCAAACAGTTATTAGTTTATTAACCAAACTGTCTTCTACTTTAGTGTGTAAATATTTAGTTTGTATGTCAAACAGTTACTAGGTGATTAACCAAACTGTCTTCCACTTTATTGTGTAAATATTTAGTTTCTATGTCAAACAGTTATTAGTTTATTAACTAAACTGTCTTGTACTTCAGTGTGTAAATATTTAGTTTGTATTTCAAACAGTTATTAGTTTATTAGCCAAACTGTCTTTTACTTTAATGTGTAAATATTTAGTTTGTATGTCAAACAGTTATTAATTTATTAGCAAAACTGTCTTTTACTTCAATGTCTAAATATTTAATTTGTATGTCAAACAGTTATTAGTTTATTAGCCAAACTGTCTTCTACTTCAATGTGTAAATATTTAGTTTGTATGTCAAACAGTTATTAGTTTATTAGCCAAACTGTCTTCTACTTCAATGTGTAAATATTTAGTTTGTATGTCAAACAGTTATTAGTTTATTAGCCAAACTGTCTTGTACTTTAATGTGTAAATATTTAGTTTGTATGTCAAACAGTTATTAGTTTATTAGCCAAACTGTCTTCTACTTCAATGTGGAAATATTTAGTTTGTATGTCAAACAGTTATTAGTTTATTAGCCAAACTGTCTTTTACTTCAATGTCTAAATATTTAGTTTGTATGTCAAACAGTTATTAGTTTATTAGCCCAACTGTCTTTTACTTTAATGTGTAAATATTTAATTTGTATGTCAAACAGTTATTAATTTATTAGCCAAACTGTCTTTTACTTCAATGTCTAAATATTTAATTTGTATGTTAAACAGTTATTAGTTTATTAGCCAAACTGTCTTTTACTTCAATGTCTAAATATTTAGTTTGTATGTCAAACAGTTATTAGTTTATTAGCCAAACTGTCTTTTACTTTAATGTATAAATATTTAGTTTGTATGTCAAACAGTTATTAATTTATTAGCCTAAGTGTCTTCTATTTCAGTGTGTAAATATTTAGTTTGTATGTCAAACAGTTATTTGTTTATTAGCCAAAGTGTCTTCTACTTCAGTGTGTAAATATTTAGTTTCTATGTCAAAGAGGTATTAGTTTATTAACCAAACTGTCTTCTACTTTAGTGTGTAAATATTTAGTTTGTATGTCAAACAGTTATTAGTTTATGAACCAAACTGTCTTCTACTTCAGTGTGTAAATATTTAGTTTGTATGTCAAACAGTTTTTAGTTTATTAACCAAACTGTCTTCTACTTCAGTGTGTAAATATGTAGTTTGTATGACAAACAGTTATTAATTTATTAACCAAACTGTCTTCTACTTCAATGTGTAAATATTTAGTTTCTATGTCAAACAGTTATTAGTTTATTAACCAAACTGTCTTTTACATTAATGTGTAAATATTTAGTTTGTATGTCAAACAGTTATTAGTTTATTAGCCAAACTGTCTTTTACTTTAATGTGTAAATATTTAGTTTGTATGTCAAACAGTTATTAATTTATTAGCCAAATTGTCTTTTACTTCAATGTCTAAATATTTAGTTTGTATGTCAAACAGTTATTATTGTATTAATCAAACTGTCTCTAACTTCAATGTACAAATATGTAGTTTGTATGTCAAACAGTTATTAGTTTATTAACCAAACTGTCTTCTACTTTAGTGTGTAAATATTTAGTTTGTATGTCAAACAGTTACTAGGTGATTAACCAAACTGTCTTCCACTTTAGTGTGTAAATATTTAGTTTCTATGTCAAACAGTTATTAGTTTATTAACTAAACTGTCTTGTACTTCAGTGTGTAAATATTTAGTTTGTATTTCAAACAGTTATTAGTTTATTAGCCAAACTGTCTTTTACTTTAATGTGTAAATATTTAGTTTGTATGTCAAACAGTTATTAATTTATTAGCCAAACTGTCTTTTACTTCAATGTCTAAATATTTAATTTGTATGTCAAACAGTTATTAGTTTATTAGCCAAACTGTCTTCTACTTCAATGTGTAAATATTTAGTTTGTATGTCAAACAGTTATTAGTTTATTAGCCAAACTGTCTTGTACTTTAATGTGTAAATATTTAGTTTGTATGTCAAACAGTTATTAGTTTATTAGCCAAACTGTCTTCTACTTCAATGTGGAAATATTTAGTTTGTATGTCAAACAGTTATTAGTTTATTAGCCAAACTGTCTTTTACTTCAATGTCTAAATATTTAGTTTGTATGTCAAACAGTTATTAGTTTATTAGCCCAACTGTCTTTTACTTTAATGTGTAAATATTTAATTTGTATGTCAAACAGTTATTAATTTATTAGCCAAACTGTCTTTTACTTCAATGTCTAAATATTTAATTTGTATCTTAAACAGTTATTAGTTTATTAGCCAAACTGTCTTTTACTTCAATGTCTAAATATTTAGTTTGTATGTCAAACAGTTATTAGTTTATTAGCCAAACTGTCTTTTACTTCAATGTGTAAATATTTAGTTTGTATGTCAAACAGTTATTAGTTTATTAACTAAACTGTCTTTTACTTTATTGTGTAAATATTTAGTTTGTATGTCAAACAGTTATTAATTTATTAGCCTAAGTGTCTTCTACTTCAGTGTGTAAATATTTAGTTTGTATGTCAAACAGTTATTAGTTTATTAGCCAAAGTGTCTTCTACTTCAGTGTGTAAATATTTAGTTTCTATGTCAAAGTGGTATTAGTTTATTAACCAAACTGTCTTCTACTTTAGTGTGTAAATATTTAGTTTGTATGTCAAACAGTTATTAGTTTATTAACCAAACTGTCTTCTACTTCAATGTGTAAATATTTAGTTTGTATGTCAAACAGTTATTAGTTTATTAACCAAACTGTCTTCTACTTCAGTGTGTAAATATGTAGTTTGTATGACAAACAGTTATTAATTTATTAACCAAACTGTCTTCTACTTCAATTTGTAAATATTTAGTTTGTATGTCAAACAGTTACTAGGTGATTAACCAAACTGTCTTCCACTTTAGTGTGTAAATATTTAGTTTCTATGTCAAACAGTTATTAGTTTATTAACTAAACTGTCTTGTACTTCAGTGTGTAAATATTTAGTTTGTATGTCAAACAATTATTAGTTTATTAGCCAAACTGTCTTTTACTTTAATGTGTAAATATTTAGTTTGTATGTCAAACCGTTATTAGTTTATTAATGAAACTGTTTTCTACTTCAATGTGTAAATATTTAGTTTGTATGTCAAACAGTTATTAGTTTATTAGCCAAACTGTCTTCTACTTCAATGTGTAAATATTTAGTTTGTATATCAAACAGTTATTAGTTTATTAACCAAACTGTCTTTTACTTTAATGTGTAAATATTTAGTTTGTATGTCAAACAGTTATTAATTTATTAGCCAAATTGTCTTTTACTTCAATGTCTAAATATTTAGTTTGTATGTCAAACAGTTATTATTGTATTAATCAAACTGTCTCCAACTTCAATGTACAAACATGTAGTTTGTATGTCAAACAGTTATTAGTTTATTAACCAAACTGTCTTCTACTTTAGTGTGTAAATATTTAGTTTGTATGTCAAACAGTTATTAGTTTATTAACCAAACTGTCTTCTACTTTAGTGTGTAAATATTTAGTTTGTATGTCAAACAGTTACTAGGTGATTAACCAAACTGTCTTCCACTTTAGTGTGTAAATATTTAGTTTCTATGTCAAACAGTTATTAGTTTATTAACTAAACTGTCTTGTACTTCAGTGTGTAAATATTTAGTTTCTATGTCAAACAGTTATTAGTTTATTAACTAAACTGTCTTGTACTTCAGTGTGTAAATATTTAGTTTGTATGTCAAACAGTTATTAGTTTATTAGCCAAACTGTCTTTTACTTCAATGTCTAAATATTTAATTTGTATGTCAAACAGTTATTAGTTTATTAGCCAAACTGTCTTCTACTTCAATGTGTAAATATTTAGTTTGTATGTCAAACAGTTATTAGTTTATTAGCCAAACTGTCTTGTACTTTAATGTGTAAATATTTAGTTTGTATGTCAAACAGTTATTAGTTTATTAGCCAAACTGTCTTCTACTTCAATGTGGAAATATTTAGTTTGTATGTCAAACAGTTATTAGTTTATTAGCCAAACTGTCTTTTACTTCAATGTCTAAATATTTAGTTTGTATGTCAAACAGTTATTAGTTTATTAGCCAAACTGTCTTTTACTTCAATGTGTATATATTTAGTTTGTATGTCAAACAGTTATTAGTTTTTTAACCAAACTGTCTTTTACTTTAATGTGTAAATATTTAGTTTGTATGTCAAACAGTTATTAATTTATTAGCCAAACTGTCTTCTACTTCAGTGTGTAAATATTTAGTTTGTATGTCAAACAGTTATTAGTTTATTAGCCAAACTGTCTTTTACTTTAATGTGTAAATATTTAGTTTGTATGTCAAACAGTTATTAGTTTATTAGCGAAACTGTCTTCTACTTCAATATGTAAATATTTAGTTTGTATGTCAAACAGTTATTAGTGTATTAACCAAACTGTCTTCTACTTCAATGTGTAAATATTTAGTTTGTATGTCAAACAGTTATTAGTTTATTAGCCACACTGTCTTCTACTTCAATGTGTAAATATTTAGTTTGTATGTCAAGCAGTTATTAGTTTATTAGCCAAACTGTCTTCCACTTTAATGTGTAAATATTTAGTTTGTATGTCAAACAGTTATTAGTTTATTAGCCAAACTGTCTTGTACTTTAATGTGTAAATATTTAGTTTGTATGTCAAACAGTTATTAGTTTATTAACCAAACTGTCTTCTACTTCAATGTGTAAATATTTAATTTGTATGTCAAACAGTTATTAGTTTATTAGCCAAACTGTCTTCTACTTCAGTGTGTAAATATTTAGTTTGTATGTCAACAGTTATTAGTTTATTAGCCAAACTGTCTTCTACTTCAATGTGTAAATATTTAGTTTGTATGTCAAACAGTTATTAGTTTATTAACCAAACTGTCTTTTACTTTAGTGTGTAAATATTTAGGTTGTATGTCAAACAGTTATTAGTTTATTAATCAAACTGTCTTCTACTTCAATGTCTAAATATTTAGTTTGTATGTCAAGCAGTTATTAGTTTATTAACCAAACTGTCTTCTACTTTAATGTGTAAATATTTAGTTTGTATGTCAAACAGTTATTAGTTTATTAATCAAACTGTCTTCTACTTCAATGTGTAAATATTTAGTTTGTATGTCAAACAGTTATTAGTTTATTTGCCAAACCTAAATATTTATTTATCATTATATTTCAGCAACAAGAAGTAGAAAAGTTAAGGAAAATCTCTACAAAAGATAAAATCGTTGAGGCGATGTCGGCTGCCGCGCAACAAGCAGAAGAAAGAAAACATAAACATGATGAAAAAATGGAAGCAGTCAGCAGGGGAAGGTCAGCGAGAGCACGTGCTAGATATATATATATAGATACAAATAATTTTAGGTAAAAAAAAACCAGCAGAAGAGTTTTCTTAAAGTTGGTTACCGTAATCATACTTTGTTTTAAAATAATTTGATATATTAATCCTTTAAACTTCGTCCAACTTTTCCAATTTAGTCTCAAAGATGAGTTTGATTAAACAGTAACGCGTATGTGGCTCACGGTGAACATCGTAGTTCCTAAACTATACATAAACGTATAGCATTTAAAATAATTACCACGTGCTGACAGTGAAAGGTTTCCCGTAACAATGGTTTTCTACTTTAATAATTGTATTAATATTCGGTTCGTTACGAGACACACCCTTCTGTTGATCACGTGACCTTCTGTGCTAGTGAGTTAGAGTACTTTCCTGGTCGGATATTCTTCCTTGAACAAGAAATCACTTTTCGCGGCCGGTTAGTAATAGGTACTTTATAAATGTATTGGTCAAACGTCACCTGTTTGATCGAGTCAGGAGTTGCCCAAGAACTGACGATTGGTGTTGTTGACTAGCTACTTTTTCTCTGGTTTAGATTCACGAAATTAGAGACAGCTGTAATCTGACAGCCCTTGTTTAGCGCTGCACGATGTTCAGACACAAACATCCTCACTGTTTATTACCCTTTGATTCTCCATTAAAGTGATATCTTATGCCATTTGTTACATTCTTTGTACTTCGACATACAACATTTTATTTGCTATTTATAACACCTTTCTACCTGTCCATAGTGGATGTGTGTTCCTTGGTCGCTTATAAAGCTTAGATTCAAAGGTCGAACCCCGCTACTGATAGAGAACAAAAGGTTTATTGCACAGTTTTGCCCTTGAAAATAACAATCAAACAGACTGAAGTGAATGTATCTTAACTGAAACATAATTATTTTGTAGATGTTTATAACTGAGAAGGACCCACAGTGACACAACAGTATATGTGCAGACTTACAATGCTAGAAACTAAGTTTCGATACCCATGATGAGAGGCTTTGTGCATAACTTTTAACAAACTTTACTGAGAAGTATACATATATACCTATTTTATTTGGTATTTCTTACCTGAGAGATGTATAAATATATATATATAATTTTAAGCCAAAATAAAACACATTAAAATTAAACAAAATACGCTGCATATTTTTGAAAAGATCGTAGGATACAAGCTACATGGAATTATAAAATGTACCTAGGTTTTGTAGATGAATGTGGGAGTAGGACCCACATTGCGATGGGGATACACCGTCTATCAGTCTTAACCTCCAATTCGGTAGTCTCACATAAGACTGTTTCTTACGCAGTCCTTCCACATGATTTTGTTCCCTTATTTAACTTCATTTAAATGTATTTATTTCGTTTCACTAATATATATATATATATATATGACTATTTTTTCTATATATTTTTAACTGAGAGGTAAATACTTATTTTGTTCATCGTTTCAGAGAAAAATATTTACAGAATCTTCAGGAGAAAGTAAGAGCCCATGAAGAGAAGGCTAGAAAAGTTCGGCAGCGGAAAGAAATGTTTAACCAACTTCCATCCACCCCTGAAAGAAATGAGTGTCACACTGACTTTTATGGGTCATGTGACGAATAAACCTATCTGATTGGTGATTCACAAAGAAACTATCATGTAAAAAAAAATGTTGAATCTTTCGAAACACGTAACTATATATAACTGATTCAACATTTAGAATATTTTAATATCTGTGAGTTTGTTATTTGTAGAGTATAAAGTAAAATATATATATATAAAACCATGATTTGCATACATACGTTGTGTGTGCGTACAGAGCAACATTAAGGTATAGCACTGCCTTGGGATATTCACGTGATCGCTCCAGAAAAGAAACCATCGTATTAGTTACTACGTCATTAAACACGCAATCAGTCACCTGATCGCTCATTGCTCTGGAATAATTCTGTCCGTTGCAGCGATCTCTGCGTTACAAAATTAAAATAAAAACATATTTTACCAAATCATCTTCACCAAGATTGTTCGATGTGTCTTAAAGTTGCTGACTGTGTGTAAGCGTGGCCCTATATGTGTGTGTCTGTATACATAGACACTCTGTCTGTTTTTATTTAAAAGTAAAAGAAACTGAGAAAAATTGAACTTATTTCCGAAAACTTTCAATAAATAGGCTAATTTTCTAATTAATTACTTCATTTATTCATCTCCAACTTTTAAAAAACCGCAATCGTTTTGTTTATAACTCCTCTTGTGAGTTTTACAGAGGAAAGTTTTCATTTCTTTTCTAAATGAACCCTCTGGCATGGCATGGCCTAGCGCGTAAGGCGTGCGACTCGTAATCCGAGGGTCGCGGGTTCGTGCCCGCGTCGCGCCAAACATGCTCGCCCTCCCAGCCGTGGGGCGTTATAATGTGACGGTCAATCCCACTATTCGTTGGTAAAAGTAGTAGCCCAAGAGTTGGCGGTGGGTGGTGATGACAAGCTGCCTTCCCTCTAGTCTTACACTGCTAAATTAGGGACGGCTAGCACAGATAGCCCTCGAGTAGCTTTGTGCGAAATCCCAAAACAAATGAACCCTCTACTGGTTATTTTACGTTATTTACAAAAAAAATAAATAATTATTTGGAAATTACCCCCTCTTTAGGGCTTAGTTCTCTGTGATGTGGAAGGTGTGAATATAACTACATACGATTGTAGATATTACATGCAAAAACAAATCACTCCTATATGAAGAAAACAAAATAATAAACTTAATATATTAAAAGTTAAGCCTAGTTAACAATAGATACTGTTTAATATGAATTGGTACTTACATAATCATTTTTAAAACTAAAGACACTTCTTGTACAAATTATTATGATTTTAATTTACATTCTTTACTATTTATATAATTTCTTTAATATAGGTTTAGTTATTGTTTTTTATTTATAGTTATTTACCATAAATATTTATGTACTTATCTCCAGTTATTTACCCACTTCTCGGTTTTCATTCAAGTCAATAAAATACTTATTTAGACCGATTTTAATTGTTCTGCTATATTAATTCTACGTATTTCTTCTTTCACGTGGCCCCACTGGCATAGCGGTATGTCTGTTTCGATACCCGTGGTGGGCAGAACACAGATAGCCCATTGTGTAGTTTTGTGCACAACTACAATCAACTCTTCCAGGTAACTCATACAGAACCTTAACTACTCCTTGTGTGTTGCCACAACAATCTAGCCTCGTTACCGGATGTCTCTCACTATTTAATCTAATCAATGTACATTAAGAACATTTCTATAATACTTAATATAGACAACTGCTTTAATCTAGACGGTTCCATTGATTTCTTTCTAAGCCTAATAATATTTTTGTACAATATGGCTAACTCAATTTGTATAGAGTCAGCAACCGATGTGATTCAGTACCATAAAACATAATCAACTGATCCATAGTATAATATTTTTAACTTATATATCGGCAAAAGATATCTGATTGTTACAAATATGTATGTTAACTTCCATATTTTTTTAGTTATATATAATATTCACTTCGGAACAGTTACATTGTTAGATATACGATTAATACAGCTCTTTTCATAAATATTGAGAGCTACAGAGATTGGCTGGCCTATATTATAGGGTGACAATTTCATATAATTTGAGTATCTGACGTTACGTGATGGTGTATTTATATTTAACTAGTATTTAGTGGTAGTGTATTTATATCTAACAAGTATTTAGTGATAGTGTATTTATATCTAACCAGTATTTCGTGCTAGTGTGTTTATATCTAACAAGTATTTAGTGCTAGTGTGTTTACATCTAACAAGTATTTAGTGATAGTGTATTTATATCTAACAAGTATTTAGTGATAGTGTATTTATATCTAACCAGTATTTCGTGCTAGTGTGTTTATATCTAACAAGTATTTAGTGCTAGTGTGTTTACATCTAACAAGTATTTAGTGATAGTGTATTTATATCTAACCAATATTTAGTGTTAGTGTGTTCATATTTAACCAGTATTTAGTGTTAGTGTTTATATCTAACCCGTTTTTAATGTTAGTGTGTTTATATCTAACAAGTATTTAGTGATAGTGTGTTTACATCTAACCAATATTTAGTGCTAGTGTGTTCATATCAAACCAGTATTTGGTGTTAATGTGTTTATATCTAACCAAAATTTAGTGGTAGTGTGTTTATATCTAACAAGTATTTAGTGAGAGTGTGTTTATATCTAACCAGTATTATTGTTAGAGTGTTTATATCTAACACGAATTTAGTGGTAGTGTATTTATATCTAACCAGTATTTAGTGCTAGTGTGTTTACATCTAACAAGTATTTAGTGATAGTGTATTTATATCTAACCAATATTTATTGTTAGTGTGTTTATATTTAATCAGTATTTAGTGTTAGAGTGTTTATATCTAACAAGTCTCTTATTATTATAACATTAAGTGTCTCTTACTATTATATCATTAAGTACCTCTTATTATTATAACATTAAGTTTCTCCTGTATGATAACCTTAAGTGTCTCTTATTATTATAACATTAAGTGTCTCTTATTATTATAACATTAAGTGTCTCTTATTATAATATTAAGTGTCTCCTGTATGATAACCTTAAGTGTCTCTTATTATTATAACATTAAGTGTCTCTTACTATTATAACATAAAGTGACTCTCATTATTATAACATTAAGTGTCTCTTATTATTATAACATTAAGTGTCTCTTATGATTATAACATTTAGTGTCTCTTATTATTATAACATTAAGTGTGTCTTATTATTATAACATTAAGTGTCTCTTCTTATTATAACATTAAGTGTATCTTATTATTATAACATTAAGTGTCTCTTACTATTATATCATTAAGTGTCTCTTATTATTATAACATTAAGTTTCTCCTGTATGATAACCTTAAGTGTCTCTTATTATTATAACATTAAGTTTCTCTTATTATTTTAATATTAAGTGTCTCTTATTATTATAACATTAAGTGTCTCTTATTATAATATTAAGTGTCTCCTGTCATAACAACATTGTCTGTTATTATTATAACATTAAGTGTCTCTTATTCTTATAACATTAAGTGTCTCTTACTATTATAACATAAAGTGACTCTCATTATTATAACATTAAGTGTCTCTTATTATTATAACATTAAGTGTCTCTTATGATTATAACATTTAGTGTCTCTTATTATTATAACATTAAGTGTGTCATTATTATAACATTAAGTGTCTCTTCTTATTATAACATTAAGTGTCTCTTATTATAACATTAAGGGTCTCCTGTTATAATAACATTGTCTCTTATTATTATAACATTAAGTGTCTCTTATTATTATAACATTAAGTGTCTCCTGTTATAATAACATTAAGTGTCTTCTATAATTATAACATTAAATGTCTTCTATGATTATAACTTTAAGTGTCTTCTATAATCATAACATTAAGTGTCTCCTATAATTATAACATTAAGTGTTTTCTCTTGTTATAACATTAAGTGATTTCTATTATTATAACATTAAGTGTTTTCTATTATTATAATATTAAGTGTTTCCTACAATTATAATATTGTCTTCTATTATTATAACATTGAGTGTCTCCTGTTATAATAACATTGTCTCTTATTATTATAACATTAAGTGTCTCTTACTATTATAACATTAAGTGTCTCCTGCTATAATAATAACATTGCCTCTTATTATTATAACATTAAGTGTCTCTTATTATTATAACATTAAGTGTCTCTTATTATTATAACATTAAGTGTCTCCTGTTATAATAACATTGTCTTTTACTATTATAACATTAAGTGACTCTTATTATTATAACATTAAGTGTCTTTTACTATTATAACATTAAGTGTCTCCTGTCATAATAACATTGTCTGTTATTATTATAACATTAAGTGTCTTATTATTATAACATTATGTGGCTCTTATTATTATAACATTAAGTATCTCTTACTATTATAACATTAAGTGTCTCTTATTATTATAATATTAAGTGTCTCCTGTCATAATAACATTGTCTGTTATTATTATAACATTAAGTCTTATTATTATAACATTAAGTGTCTTATTATTATAACATTAAGTGTCTCTTACTATTATAACATTAAGTGTCTCTTATTATTATAACATTAAGTGTCTCTTACTATTATAACATTAAGTGTCTCTACTGTTATAACATTAGGTGTTTCTTATTGTTATAACAATAAGTGTCTCCTGTTATAATAACATTGTCTCTTATTATTATAACATTAAGTGTCTCGTGTTATAATAATGTTGTCTCTTACTATTATAACATTAAGTGTCTTGTGTTATAATAACAGTCTCTTTTATTATAACATTAAGTGTCTCGTGTTATAATAATGTTTGTCTCTTACTATTATAACATTAAGTGTCTCTGTTATGATAATATTGTCTCTTATTATTATAACATTAAGTGTCTCCTGTTATAATAACATTGTCTCTTATTATTATAACATTAAATTTCTCTTATTATTATAATATTAAGTGTCTCTTATTATTATAACATTAAGTGTCTCTAATTATTATAATATTAAGTGTTTCCTGTTATAGTAACATTAAGTGCCTCTTATTATTGTAACATTAAGTGTCTCCTGTTATAATAACATTGTCTCTTATTATTATAACATTAAATTTCTCTGATTATTATAATATTAAGTGTCTCTTATTATTATAACATTAAGTGTCTCTATTATTATAACATTAAGTGTCTCTTACTATTATAACATTAAGTGTCTCTTACTGTTATAACATTAGGTGTTTCTTATTGTTATAACAATAAAGTGTCTTCTGTTATAATAACATTGTCTCTTATTATTATAACATTAAGTGTCTCGTGTTATAATAATGTTGTCTCTTACTATTATAACATTAAGTGTCTTGTGTTATAATAACATTGTCTCTTTTATTATATAACATTATGTCTCGTGTTATAATAATGTTGTTCTTACTATTATAACATTAAGTGTCTCCTGTTATGATAACATTGTCTCTTATTATTATAACATTAAATTCTCTTATTATTATAATATTAAGTGTCTCTTATTATTATAACATTAAGTGTCTCTAATTATTATAATATTAAGTGTTTCCTGTTATAGTAACATTAAGTGCCTCTTATTATTGTAACATTAGTGTCTCCTGTTATAATAACATTGTCTCTTATTATTATAACATTAAATTTCTCTGATTATTATAATATTAAGTGTCTCTATTATTATAACATTAAGTGTCTCTAATTATTATAATATTAAGTGTTTCCTGTTATAGTAACATTAAGTGTCTCTTATTATTATAATATTAAGTGTCTCCTGTAATAATAACATTAAGTGTCTTCTATAATTATAACATTAAATGTCTTCTATGATTCTAACTTTAAGTGTCTTCTATAATTATAACATTAAGTGTTTTCTTGTTATAACATTAAGTGATTTCTATTATTATAACATTAAGTGTTTTCTATTATTATAATATTAAGTGTTTCCTACAATTATAATATTGTCTCTATTATTATAAAATTGAGTGTCTTCTATAATTATAACATTAAGTGTCTTCTATAATTATAACATTAAGTGTCTTATATAATTATAACATTAAGTGTCTCCTATTATTATAACCTTAGTGTTTCCTACAATTATAATATTGTCTTCTATTATTATAATAT